>NC_137694.1:26363705-26601705 GCF_964034855.1 Anser brachyrhynchus | reverse complement strand
TTTCTGTGAAGGACCCCCTGGGCTCCCATTTGGCTCGCTTACTTTGGGGCAAGTTTACCTCTGGGCTCGCTTACCTCTGTTGCTGCCTCTGCCACTTGTTTGTGACTGGGGCCCTTGAACTACTTGTGCTCCAGCCCAGCTGTTCAGTTTGCGCTGGGTTGGTGAAACTGCTGGGAGAACTGGGTCTCGCTGCAGCTGGCCTTTCAGTTAGAGTTCCAGTCTAGGGAAAGCATGTTCTACATAATGAAGCAGCAAAGATTATTCCTGCTGCTTAAAATCTTCTGAGCTTCTCAAAGGGGCTGGCCGGGAGTGGACTGTTGCTTTTCACCATACTTCACCAGTGCTCCGGTAACCTTTATGTGGCAATTCTTAACGCCAACAACGAAGAGATACCAGAGAATAGCATTGAGGGCTTGCAGCTCTGCTTTCAGCGTGCATTCCTTGGCCGCGAGCATGTTCTCAGAAGCAGCAGGGAGATTCCAGGCCATGCTTAAGCTCTGGCAGAACGAAGTCTGGCTTCTGCTTTACAACTGCTGAAATGCCATTGGAGGCAACAATAGTTCTGCAGATTCCATTCTCCACTGCCCGCCTTTTTGCGTAGGTAGAAAGCCCCTGCCCAGTCTCTCAGGCTATGTTCCAAGAAGAGAAAAAACGTTAAGCCTTCCCTCTGTTTTAAGAAACAGAAACCCTCACAAAGAGCTGCTGATAGTTGAGGCTAAGAAAGATGGAGAGAGGTCCCCAGCTGTGCCTGGTGGTGGTGCACTTCCAATCCTTTGTTTCAGTCAGAAGACTGACCTAGTTTTAGAACCTAATGAGTAAAAGCACAGCTCATATTCCCATGTTCTCACTGACTTTGTCATGCTCACGGAACCCCATTTCTTTAGGATCAAGACAGACAGCTGCAGCTTGAGCTTCCTGGTGCTCCTGAAAGTCTGTCCGTGTCAGAAGCCCCACCTGAAGCTACTGAGAGCCAGCTCAGTGACACTGAGAAAGACGTAGAGCGCTTGCAAGAGGAATTGGAGATGGTTAAAGCTAAGGTATGGAAAGGCTGCACTATAGGGATAAATCCAAGGGTGGTTGTCCTTTCTCTTCCCCCTCTCTGCTGGTGACCAACACAACGGGCCCTTTGGGGAGCTTTTCACAAGCTGGAGGGACAAAGCAGTGCGTTAGGAGGCACCTTCCAGGGGGTAGGTTTGACCAGAGCAGTTTGCGCTTTCTCAAAACTTGGGTGTGCTCTGAGACACAGAGGGTGCGGCACCACTTGGGTGTGCTCTGACAACGGTTGTAAATTTTTTTTCATGTCTCTGTGTTGGGACCAGCATTGGCAGTGTCTGTGCCAGAGTCGCAGACAAAGCAGGCTGAGTTTTGTGCCAGCGTTCAGGAAATTCTGTAGAAAATCTACAGAGCTATAGGAGAGGGGTTAGTACAAAATGCAGTGAAGTAACATGCATGGGGGTTTGAGAGTGGAAGCAGTCAATTTCCCTCCCTAAAGACTAGGCTGACCACCATGGATTGATTCTTCCTTTGGTTTTGCAGGTGGAGGCATCGGAACAAGCGTGTATTGAGTCTGAGGTCTGGGTAAAATACCTGGAGACTGTACTGGAGGATAAGAAGAGAGAAGCAGCAGCTTCTTCCCAGAAAGTGCAAGGCTTTCTGGAGCCATCCTTTGGAACTGGAGCTCTCCAAAAGCTGGAAGAACGCATGCAAGGGTAGGCAGGGTAGTAAGACAGAGGGGCGAGACGCTGCTTTCTGGGACTCTGTGAACGCAGGGGAATTGCCTCGTCACATCACAGAAAGTTAATACAGGATTTGGAAAGAAGCCTTTGCTTTAGCTTATGTTCTTGCACACTGTTCTTTCCAACTGTGTGCTCTTGTGGAGTTCCCCAATAAGGCCTGTATTTCTCTTTCAGACTCAAAGCTGGAAGTGACAGATTGGAAGCCACAATCCAGCAACAAAGCAGACTGATTGAAGCCCTTCAGAGACACCAGCAAGCCTCTGCCTCAGTAAGTCAGTGATAAACTTCCCTCTTCCCTGTGAGCTCCTGCGCCTAGCTAAGTAGTTCTGTGGGGACAAAGTAAGATGAGATTTTTCTGCCAAGCTTAGGGGAGCTGAGTTCTTGACCAGCTGTGCTGACTGTAAGCTGCTCTGAAAATCCTGCCGGTCTGTTCCCCAGCTTTCTGGTTTTGAGAGTTTTCCCATGATACTACGGCAAGTCCTACAACACCAGGAAGTTCTTAGCACTAGAAAAATAAGGGTTCACTGGAATGCACTGGTCTAGGTATTTTCTGCTTTAGACCAGTGGTGATATTGAAGATCGCAGGCTGCACTTGAGATATTCCTCCTGCGTGAGAGGTGGTAGTCAAGTTTGCACAATGCTGCACAGCCCCGACCTGACATGCCGCGCTGTCGCTAATAAAGCAGTTCCTCTTGGCGCAAAGGAGGGGCTTTCATCTGTGGCCTCTGTGAAGCAAATGATTCTTCTTGTCTGCCTGGGGAGGAGGGAGGTGAACATGAGCCCTGTACTCTACTGAGACTGGCAGGAGGGGAAGAGCGGCAGAGAGGTGTGAGGCAGGAAAGTTGCACGCAGCATGACTTTTCGCTTCTTTTTGTGCTTCTGTAGGCTCGTAATCACCCGGAGGACTTGGTAACTGCCTTTCAGTCAGCACAGACAACCGCAGACAGGCATCCACACCAGCAGGTATGGGAATGCTTTCTGTGAATGACTATTTTAGTCTTTGAATACCTGTTGGGCAGGTAGTGGGTGAAAAGACCAGGGGAGCCCTGGGAAACCCTCCTGCTTTTATGGCAGGGCAGTTCAAGGGAAGGGGAAGCCCTGTTACTCCTGCTTCCCCAGTACTGCTACCGAGTTCTGCCTAGGCTATCTGCACATACCACATGTAGATGCTGTCCCTGTGCTGGTTCTACCATGTATCGTTTCTGTTTTGAAAGCATCAGTGTCAGAGAACAGAAGAGAAGCTGGTCGAGTTGAAATGCCCAGTCGAAGTGCGCCTTGAGCAGGAAATGAAAAGCAACAGCGAACTGCGGAGAGAATGTCTCAGGTATGGCTTGTTAGCACTTTAAAGAGAGATCCCATAGAGTAGAAATCAAGCTTCATGGAGGCTGAATGTAAAAATAGGTGAGGGTAACTGTCTGTGAGCAAATTCAAGCCTCACGCTAGGTCTTACAAGGCTCTTCTGTACACGTGCCTATGGTTTTACAGAGCTGCCAAAAGAACTTCAAGTGCAGGTTGCCCTGCAATTCTCCTGGGAGGGCAGGAAGTCCCTTCTCCATTTATTCCTCCGTTCAGGTGCAAGGTGGACCCTCCAAGTGATCTGCGGCACTGGAATGCTCTTTTTTCTCAGTAACTCCTGGTCTGTCAAGCGTGTTAAAGAAGAAGCAAGGCTTCTCTATGCTGTTTATGTCTGAGAATGTGAAACAGGCTGGTAGTTCCTTCACCTCCTACCTCAATGTTTTCTTGACTAATTTGCTGCACAGGTTAAGGAGGCTTCTGAACGGAGCTCTGCAGAAACTAAGAGAATCTGAGGCCAGAGAAAGAAAGCTCATGATTAATACTGCAAGAGACATGACGAGCAGCTGCTCTGAAGGGGCCAGTGAAGCTGATAAATTAACAGCAAAGGTGAGCTCTGGATTATGCAGGATTTTGTGGTTTCTTTTTTTGTCTGTTAATGTCCATACCTCTGTTGTTCTTTTCTATGCTCCTTCTTGTATTGTGAGATGTCTGTTCTCTACTTGATGCTCCTTCTGTTGTCATACATAGCAGGTATTGTAGAAGGAGTCAAGTGCCCTTGTGGTGGCTCATTCTTAGTCCAAAGGCTCGTAGCATTCTCGTGGCTTCACTGCCATTAGAAGAGTTCTCTTAAATGACAGGGAATGGCATTGTGTTTAGGCAGTGTAAAATGAAGATTAAGTTTCCGGGTTTTTGTTTGTTTTTATTTTTTGTTTGTGTTTGTTTTGAGGGATTTTTGTTTGTTCGTTTTCTATCTATTTATAAAAGGCAGGAACCTCCCGAGTGTATTTTTAGAAGGTATAGAAAAGGTGTATTTCTGGGGGAGAAGAGTAAGACAGCATCGCAGCTGGCCTTTGGGACTTAATGGGACATCTGCTATATCCTCCGTATCCTTGCAACCAAACATCAGCTTTGACCTAGAGAGAAAATGCGTTCCTCCAGCAGTTCTGTCAAAGTGGCCTCCTGAGGCACCGTTTCCAAAGCTTTCAGAGTAAGGGCAGGAAGAGTATTTGTTGCTCGTGCCTAGTCCGTTCTGCACTGCAGCGCTTCCCCCCACACACAATAGGCATTCTTTCTGGTGTCTGGGTAGAGGTGTGTTTGATGTCCCATGAGCAGAGGAGCATTTTGGGCAAGAGCGTCCCTAGCAAAAGAACCGAGGAAGGATGGAAACTTGGGGAATCCTGTCAGCAAAGATCTTAAAGCTGTTCTTCTCTTAAAAGACGAGCCTGCCTTTACTTTGCTTTTAATACCGAGTCAGAAGGTGACAAAGACCATCTTGACGCCCTACTCCTTTATGCATTGCTCTCCACAGCTCAATGAACTTTCGCAGCAGCTGGAGATGGAGTCTGGAAAACGCAGGCAGCTAGAAGCACAAAATTGCGACCTGCAAGAAGAGCTGTCTGCTCTGCGTGGGTCTCAGGAAAAAATGGAGAAGAGCAATGGCCAGCTGCAAGAAGAGGTGGCATGCATCAAAGCTCTTCTGAAGACTTACAAGGTGGGTCACAGGCAAAAGCAACAGCATGAGACAGAGATAAGAAAGAGCCTGACAAGGAACAAGTGCTCGGACCAGAAGTCGCAGGTGATGTTTGTATTCGGGGTCTTGCCCCACATTCTTTCTGTAAGGCGTTGTTCTCCACAGGCACAGAAGTCCCTGTGAATTGTGTATGGAGCCTTTGGAAAAGGCTTACAAGCAGAGGACTGTCTTACAGAGACAGAAGTGTCTTAGCACTGACTCTGAAGTAAGAACAGAGTGCTGAGAACTGGTGTCCTCCAGACTAAAATGAATGGTTGACCTGTGGGAGTTTCCGGCTTCTGCCTTCACTGCTGGTGGTAGTGAGGAGGCAAGTGGCCTCCCCTGAGTGAGGCTGGGCCCTTGAAACTGGCTATGCGAAAGGTAAAGGTGAGCTCTGGATTCTGCACGCTTTTGTGATTTCTTTTTTTGTCTATTCATGTCCATACCTCTGTTGTTCTTTTCTATGGTCCTTCTTGTATTGTGAGTTGTCTGTTCTCTCCTTGATGCTCCTTCTGTTGTCATACATAGCAGGTGAACACAGAGCAGTTGTCATTGTGGGTCAAAATGAACGTGCAGAGCAGTATCTGCAAGGGCACACTGAGGGCAGGCTGCTCTGTGGAGGAAGGACGAGCTGAGAGTCACAGCAAGGATGGCGGGCTCAGTGGCTTCACAGGCCATGGCACAGGTCCACAGCATTTTCCGGGTCTGGCAGGTGGAACTCCACCTGTCTGAAGTTGGCTTTGCCCAAGATCACTTCGAGAGCCCTGTCTTAGGAGTTGAGCCAGTGATGCTTTTGTAACTTACCGCTCACCAGCAGCCGTCTCAACCCGTCTTTCCCTAGCCATGGGCACCCTGAAGTAGAGGTCCAAGAAGTGCTTTTGAGCTGCCGTGGGTGTCTTGTTCAGGTGCATGGAACCCTTGATCTAGATTTCCCCTGGTTACTGAGAGGTGCTGCTAAGGCACACGTGTGCTTTAGAAGGTATTGTAGAAGGAGTCAAGTGCCCTTGTGGTGGCTCATTCTTAGTCCAAAGGCTCGTAGCATTCTCGTGGCTTCACTGCCATTAGAAGAGTTCTCTTAAATGACAGGGAATGGCATTGTGTTTAGGCAGTGTAAAATGAAGATTAAGTTTCCGGGTTTTTGTTTGTTTTTATTTTTTGTTTGTGTTTGTTTTGAGGGATTTTTGTTTGTTCGTTTTCTATCTATTTATAAAAGGCAGGAACCTCCCGAGTGTATTTTTAGAAGGTATAGAAAAGGTGTATTTCTGGGGGAGAAGAGTAAGACAGCATCGCAGCTGGCCTTTGGGACTTAATGCGACATCTGCTATATCCTCCGTATCCTTGCAACCAAACATCAGCTTTGACCTAGAGAGAAAATGCGTTCCTCCAGCAGTTCTGTCAAAGTGGCCTCCTGAGGCACTGTTTCCAAAGCTTTCAGAGTAAGGGCAGGAAGAGTATTTGTTGCTCGTGCCTAGTCCGTTCTGCACTGCAGCGCTTCCCCCCACACACAATAGGCATTCTTTCTGGTGTCTGGGTAGAGGTGTGTTTGATGTCCCATGAGCAGAGGAGCATTTTGGGCAAGAGCGTCCCTAGCAAAAGAACCGAGGAAGGATGGAAACTTGGGGAATCCTGTCAGCAAAGATCTTAAAGCTGTTCTTCTCTTAAAAGACGAGCCTGCCTTTACTTTGCTTTTAATACCGAGTCAGAAGGTGACAAAGACCATCTTGACGCCCTACCCCTTTATGCATTGCTCTCCACAGCTCAATGAACTTTCGCAGCAGCTGGAGATGGAGTCTGGAAAACGCAGGCAGCTAGAAGCACAAAATTGCGACCTGCAAGAAGAGCTGTCTGCTCTGCGTGGGTCTCAGGAAAAAATGGAGAAGAGCAATGGCCAGCTGCAAGAAGAGGTGGCATGCATCAAAGCTCTTCTGAAGACTTACAAGGTGGGTCACAGGCAAAAGCAACAGCATGAGACAGAGATAAGAAAGAGCCTGACAAGGAACAAGTGCTCGGACCAGAAGTCGCAGGTGATGTTTGTATTCGGGGTCTTGCCCCTCATTCTTTCTGTGAGGCGTTGTTCTCCACAGGCACAGAAGTCCCTGTGAATTGTGTATGGAGCCTTTGGAAAAGGCTTACAAGCAGAGGACTGTCTTACAGAGACAGAAGTGTCTTAGCACTGACTCTGAAGTAAGAACAGAGTGCTGAGAACTGGTGTCCTCCAGACTAAAATGAATGGTTGACCTGTGGGAGTTTCCGGCTTCTGCCTTCACTGCTGGTGGTAGTGAGGAGGCAAGTGGCCTCCCCTGAGTGAGGCTGGGCCCTTGAAACTGGCTATGCGAAAGGTAAAGGTGAGCTCTGGATTCTGCACGCTTTTGTGATTTCTTTTTTTGTCTATTCATGTCCATACCTCTGTTGTTCTTTTCTATGGTCCTTCTTGTATTGTGAGTTGTCTGTTCTCTCCTTGATGCTCCTTCTGTTGTCATACATAGCAGGTGAACGCAGAGCAGTTGTCATTGTGGGTCAAAATGAACGTGCAGAGCAGTATCTGCAAGGGCACACTGAGGGCAGGCTGCTCTGTGGAGGAAGGACGAGCTGAGAGTCACAGCAAGGATGGCGGGCTCAGTGGCTTCACAGGCCATGGCACAGGTCCACAGCATTTTCCGGGTCTGGCAGGTGGAACTCCACCTGTCTGAAGTTGGCTTTGCCCAAGATCACTTCGAGAGCCCTGTCTTAGGAGTTGAGCCAGTGATGCTTTTGTAACTTACCGCTCACCAGCAGCTGTCTCAACCCGTCTTTCCCTAGCCATGGGCACCCTGAAGTAGAGGTCCAAGAAGTGCTTTTGAGCTGCCGTGGGTGTCTTGTTCAGGTGCATGGAACCCTTGATCTAGATTTCCCCTGGTTACTGAGAGGTGCTGCTAAGGCACACGTGTGCTTTAGAAGGTATTGCAGAAGGAGTCAAGTGCCCTTGTGGTGGCTCATTCTTAGTCCAAAGGCTCGTAGCATTCTCGTGGCTTCACTGCCATTAGAAGAGTTCTCTTAAATGACAGGGAATGGCATTGTGTTTAGGCAGTGTAAAATGAAGATTAAGTTTCTGGGTTTTTGTTTGTTTTTATTTTTTGTTTGTGTTTGTTTTGAGGGATTTTTGTTTGTTCGTTTTCTATCTATTTATAAAAGGCAGGAACCTCCCGAGTGTATTTTTAGAAGGTATAGAAAAGGTGTATTTCTGGGGGAGAAGAGTAAGACAGCATCGCAGCTGGCCTTTGGGACTTAATGCGACATCTGCTATATCCTCCGTATCCTTGCAACCAAACATCAGCTTTGACCTAGAGAGAAAATGCCTTCCTCCAGCAGTTCTGTCAAAGTGGCCTCCTGAGGCACTGTTTCCAAAGCTTTCAGAGTAAGGGCAGGAAGAGTATTTGTTGCTCGTGCCTAGTCCGTTCTGCACTGCAGCGCTTCCCCCCACACACAATAGGCATTCTTTCTGGTGTCTGGGTAGAGGTGTGTTTGATGTCCCATGAGCAGAGGAGCATTTTGGGCAAGAGCGTCCCTAGCAAAAGAACCGAGGAAGGATGGAAACTTGGGGAATCCTGTCAGCAAAGATCTTAAAGCTGTTCTTCTCTTAAAAGACGAGCCTGCCTTTACTTTGCTTTTAATACCGAGTCAGAAGGTGACAAAGACCATCTTGACGCCCTACCCCTTTATGCATTGCTCTCCACAGCTCAATGAACTTTCGCAGCAGCTGGAGATGGAGTCTGGAAAACGCAGGCAGCTAGAAGCACAAGATTGCGACCTGCAAGAAGAGCTGTCTGCTCTGCGTGGGTCTCAGGAAAAAATGGAGAAGAGCAATGGCCAGCTGCAAGAAGAGGTGGCATGCATCAAAGCTCTTCTGAAGACTTACAAGGTGGGTCACAGGCAAAAGCAACAGCATGAGACAGAGATAAGAAAGAGCCTGACAAGGAACAAGTGCTCGGACCAGAAGTCGCAGGTGATGTTTGTATTTGGGGTCTGGCCCCTCATTCTTTCTGTGAGGCGTTGTTCTCCACAGGCACAGAAGTCCCTGTGAATTGTGTATGGAGCCTTTGGAAAAGGCTTACAAGCAGAGGACTGTCTTACAGAGACAGAAGTGTCTTAGCACTGACTCTGAAGTAAGAACAGAGTGCTGAGAACTGGTGTCCTCCAGACTAAAATGAATGGTTGACCTGTGGGAGTTTCCGGCTTCTGCCTTCACTGCTGGTGGTAGTGAGGAGGCAAGTGGCCTCCCCTGAGTGAGGCTGGGCCCTTGAAACTGGCTATGCGAAAGGTAAAGGTGAGCTCTGGATTCTGCACGCTTTTGTGATTTCTTTTTTTGTCTATTCATGTCCATACCTCTGTTGTTCTTTTCTATGGTCCTTCTTGTATTGTGAGTTGTCTGTTCTCTCCTTGATGCTCCTTCTGTTGTCATACATAGCAGGTGAACGCAGAGCAGTTGTCATTGTGGGTCAAAATGAACGTGCAGAGCAGTATCTGCAAGGGCACACTGAGGGCAGGCTGCTCTGTGGAGGAAGGACGAGCTGAGAGTCACAGCAAGGATGGCGGGCTCAGTGGCTTCACAGGCCATGGCACAGGTCCACAGCATTTTCCGGGTCTGGCAGGTGGAACTCCACCTGTCTGAAGTTGGCTTTGCCCAAGATCACTTCGAGAGCCCTGTCTTAGGAGTTGAGCCAGTGATGCTTTTGTAACTTACCGCTCACCAGCAGCTGTCTCAACCCGTCTTTCCCTAGCCATGGGCACCCTGAAGTAGAGGTCCAAGAAGTGCTTTTGAGCTGCCGTGGGTGTCTTGTTCAGGTGCATGGGACCCTTGATCTACATTTCCCCTGGTTACTGAGAGGTGCTGCTAAGGCACACGTGTGCTTTAGAAGGTATTGTAGAAGGAGTCAAGTGCCCTTGTGGTGGCTCATTCTTAGTCCAAAGGCTCGTAGCATTCTCGTGGCTTCACTGCCATTAGAAGAGTTCTCTTAAATGACAGGGAATGGCATTGTGTTTAGGCAGTGTAAAATGAAGATTAAGTTTCCGGGTTTTTGTTTGTTTTTATTTTTTGTTTGTGTTTGTTTTGAGGGATTTTTGTTTGTTCGTTTTCTATCTATTTATAAAAGGCAGGAACCTCCCGAGTGTATTTTTAGAAGGTATAGAAAAGGTGTATTTCTGGGGGAGAAGACTAAGACAGCATCGCAGCTGGCCTTTGGGACTTAATGGGACATCTGCTATATCCTCCGTATCCTTGCAACCAAACATCAGCTTTGACCTAGAGAGAAAATGCCTTCCTCCAGCAGTTCTGTCAAAGTGGCCTCCTGAGGCACTGTTTCCAAAGCTTTCAGAGTAAGGGCAGGAAGAGTATTTGCTGCTCGTGCCTAGTCCGTTCTGCACTGCAGCGCTTCCCCCCACACACAATAGGCATTCTTTCTGGTGTCTGGGTAGAGGTGTGTTTGATGTCCCATGAGCAGAGGAGCAGTTTGGGGAAGAGCGTCCCTAGCAAAAGAACCGAGGAAGGATGGAAACTTGGGGAATCCTGTCAGCAAAGATCTTAAAGCTGTTCTTCTCTTAAAAGACGAGCCTGCCTTTACTTTGCTTTTAATACCGAGTCAGAAGGTGACAAAGACCATCTTGACGCCCTACCCCTTTATGCATTGCTCTCCACAGCTCAATGAACTTTCGCAGCAGCTGGAGATGGAGTCTGGAAAATGCAGGCAGCTAGAAGCACAAAATTGCGACCTGCAAGAAGAGCTGTCTGCTCTCCGTGGGTCTCAGGAAAAAATGGAGAAGAGCAATGGCCAGCTGCAAGAAGAGGTGGCATGCATCAAAGCTCTTCTGAAGACTTACAAGGTGGGTCACAGGCAAAAGCAACAGCATGAGACAGAGATAAGAAAGAGCCTGACAAGGAACAAGTGCTCGGACCAGAAGTCGCAGGTGATGTTTGTATTTGGGGTCTTGCCCCTCATTCTTTCTGTGAGGCGTTGTTCTCCACAGGCACAGAAGTCCCTGTGAATTGTGTATGGAGCCTTTGGAAAAGGCTTACTTTCTCTTCCAGACTAAAATGAATGGTTGACCTGTGGGAGTTTCCAGCTTCTGCCTTCACTGCTGGTGGTAGTGAGGAGGCAAGTGGCCTCCCCTTAGTGAGGCTGGGCCCTTGAAACTGGGTATGTGTGACTGATGGGGGGATGGTTCTCTTCTTCTTTGTGGTGATGGAAATTTCATTATCTGCTTCAGACACAGGCAGCCTCTCCAGACGTGCAAGAACTGACAAGATCCCCTCCTTGCACTTCGCTGGGAAAGAGCCCAAAGCACAGAAGCAGAGATGCTGACTCTGAAGAGGAGGATGTTAGGGAAAAGACACCACAAGATCATACTTTTCCATATGAGTCCATGCAGGAAAGACTGGAAAATTACAGGTACTACTATCTGGAGGAAGTAAACCTCAGAAGATGCCTACAAAAGGACCTCAAAAGGTATGTCTGGACGTTTTTTGGAGTGAGAGCAAGATGCTGCTTTTTCCCTGTACGTTTTCTTCCCAACATCCCTTTTTTTTGTCTGGTCAGCATTATGTCAGTAAATATGCCTAAAAAGGCATATTGATAAAAGACTCCTCTGCAAACCTTCCTCTTTTTTAGAACTGCCTTCATAATGCTTCAGTGTTCCCGCAGTGCCATCACTGGTCGTGGCATTACAAAAGCATTTTTGAAGTTGGCATCGTCTTAACATGTGGTCTTCTGGCCACTCTGATAATGTGTTCCTCATTGTAACGTTCTCTGCGATATAAGGCAGAGAAGCGAAATTGCCTGTCCTATTGTCCTGTCTGCAAACATGAATGCTTGAATAATATGGGCCTTCTAGAGAGCAGAATCTCTGAATCTGCTGATTCAATCTCTCTGAATTTTTCAGAACTCGTCAGAAACTAGCTGAAGTCAAAGCTCAGCTCCACCAGAAGCACCACTGAAGCCTGCGTGGCTCAGGTCAGCATTCATAAATGTTATTCTCAACCCCTCTTAAAGCATATCTGTGAGCAAGCTTACGCTTCTGAGCCTCAAGTTAGAATCCCTTTGTGGTTCCAAAACACACCTTCTTTATGCTAAAACAACTGCTAAGCATCAGAAGAGTACACAACTGTATGGGGGCGGGCTGAAGACCTCTGGTCATTGCGGGGTGTGCAAAATACAGAGTGCCCTTCTTCTTCTGCAAAGCCGTAAGGGAAAGAGTGAAGGGAAAGAAAGGGAGAATAGACAAAATAACCGTACAAATGGTAATAGGAGAACAGGCACCAGACAAAGACATGCCGCACTGAAGGCTGCGTTAGGGCCTGGTTGCAGCAAGAAGATGTTTGCCTTTTCAAAGGCAGATCCTTTTCAACGTTTTCAAGGTGAATGCGGAAGCTGTATTTTAGGAGTAGTGTTCCAAAGAATGCCCAGTTTGAATGCTTAGAGAGTAGGAACACTTGAGGATGAAGAGGGCTGCAGAGGACTAGAGTCTAACACTGATGAGCAAGAGTCATTTGCAGGTTCCCTCACAACGTTCTGTGTGTAGCCTGTGGTATTTCCTTCACTAACTTCTGGAATACTGGTAATTGGAGGTGAAAAGGTGTTCCTGCCTTGTGCATTTTCTTCTTATTGTGTGTTTCCCTGTTTTCACAGCTGGATATCATTACTGATCAGATGAAGGCGGAGCAGACAAAGTCCCAGTCCAGAAAACAAGCCATAGTTCTACCAAGATGGAAGATGACTGCCAACACTTGCCTTCTGCCCCGTAATTCGGGCAGTTTCCAGGCCGTGAGCAAAAGCAGCCATTGCCCCCACCACGCTGGCAAGAACGCAGCGGTTCTGTGCAGATAACAGCCTGCCTTTAATTCCAAGTTCTGTCGCCCGCCTTGGCATTTAATAAACCATGTCACGTAGTGTGGGTCTTTGTCTGTTCCCTTCTCCCTTACGGACTTTGCTTCTCCTCTCCCATGCCCATGTGACTGTTCCCTCTGATTCCTTCTGCTCGTCTCTCTTACTGACCAGGAGCATCCTGTGAACATCAAATGTATTTTTTCCGTTGTGGGAAGCAGACCAACCCTCTTGCAGATGTGTCCTGTGAGTTACACAGTACCAAGGGAAACTCCTGGGTGAACTAGGGACAAGGGCTTGGGATGGAAAAAGGGAGAATACACAAAGACAGAGGTGTCATTTGCCTCTTGTGGCTGGAAATGGTTCCCTTGCAAAAGGGATAGCCCACGACAAGCGGGGGACCTCAACCACACTGTCCATGAGGCTGGCAGAGAGCTTTAATGCTGCGGCCAGATTTCTGAATGCAGGGGAAATGATTTGTAGGCTTCAAACCAGCATCCTCTGAGCAAGGTGTTCTCCTGGGAAGAAGACCCGGGCTCCCCCATATAAAGAGATCTTCTGCCACTCATCTGGCAAATTCAGGGAGGGCTGAAGGCAGAGGAAAACACCACCTGCGCACCCACTCCATCCAGCAATTGCCCCAATCCCCTGAAGTCCCTTTTAATAGTCTCCAGGCTTCTCTCAGCAATTTCATCACTGCCACCCTGAATTCCCACTAATGGGTAATAATCGGAGGGGGGCTAACGAGGTCAGGAAGTTTCCTGGTAATGTCCTTGACCCGAGCCCCAGGTAGGCTGCAGACTTCCCTACGGGTAGGGTCGAGCTGACATATGGGGCCCTCTGTTCCCTTCAGAAGGGAGTCGCCTACAACCATTACCCTTCTTTCCTTCTTGTTGGAGGAAGTCTTGAGGCGTGGAGTCAACTTGCTGGGTCCTTGCGGCTCCCTTGACTGCCTCCAGCGGCCTCGATGCGGAAAATCGCCTGCCCGCCGCGATCCACTCTCCGCAACAGCACGCGACTGCCTTGGACTGCAAACCTCTACGGAGGGAGCAAAAGAAGGGGGCAGGGGGAAGTTCTCATTCCCTGTGAAGGAGTTACTTCGCAAGACCCCTTGTTTGCCTGTGGAGTGACTGTGGGACACACCTCTGTGGTGGTTTTACTCAGGTGGGCAGCTGAGCTCCATCACAACCGCTCACTCACTCCCACTCCTCAAAGGGAAAAGGGGGAGAAAATACGATGAAAAGGGCTCAAGGGTTGAGACAAGAACAGGGAGTTCACTCAACAGCTATTGTGAAGGGCAAAACAAACTCAGAGTATGGAAATTAGTAAAATCTATTGTCTGTTACTTAGTAACAAGCCAGAGAAGTGAGAAACAAAGGAAAGAAACCAAAGCCAACTTCGTCCCACCCACCCTCTTCCACCTCCTCCCCCTGAGCGGCACGGGGGAATGGGGGCTGCGGTCAGTCTGAAGCCAGGGATAGAAGAATGGGGGCTTGCTTAATCATGTTAATGATTAATGATTAAAGGATTTATCTGTGAAAGCAACACAATTGACGCTCAGGACGTATGTCTTGACACTGAGCAAGGTGTTTTCCACTTTGAAATTCATCCAAATACTAGTCAAAAGACTGTGCTTATATATTGGTCAAGGCTGTGTGTGTTTAAGAACTGCTTGTGCTTTTGCAGAAGTAGATAAGGAGAATATTACTCTCCCTAGCAAAAATCATTCTAACTTTTGTATCTGTAACTTTGTTAGAATTGTCGGGTGTGATTTTTATATTTGGCACCAGTGGTATCCCACCAGTTGATCAAGTCTAACAATACAATATAAACAAGGTGCTGGTCATCACTGGTGGGACACAATCTTCGGGTGGTCACCAACGGCAAATGGCATTCTCAATACATTGTGTCACCCGATCGTAGTCATATTGACCTTAGTTGGTATGAGTCTTGTATTGTATGTAATTATACTACTCTGGAACTGGAGAATGTTATACCGCATAGCCATGCTGACTTCTTTGTTGCACGTCCATGGTATGGCATTAAGTGATCAGTACCAAGTTGGGAATCTTTGCTGCGAGTAAAAGAATTTACTAATCTTCTAGAAAGGGGGGACTGAAGCCAGGGATAGAAGATCGGGGGCTTGCTTGATCGTATTAATGATTTCTAAATAAAACAATTGTAATTATTAAAGCCAGGAATGAAAGAAAGGGGGCTTGCTTAATCGCTTTAAAATAGATATTGCTGCGTGTCTTTGCTTACTGCTGTGCAAATTAATCGAAACAAGGAGTCTTGGGGCCCCTCACAGAAGATGTTTCCTGACAAAAATGGGGAACCTGTCTCAAAAACCAGCTGAGACCGACCTTGTGGTTTGGACAAGAGCCAAGGGGCAGCTGAGTCTGTACAAAGGCACGGGGTCAACTAGTGGTGATGAAGAGGAGTTATCGGACTTCATTCCCACGACCCCCCGACGACCACCACCAGAAGGCACTGCGCAGGTGCAGATGGGAGGAGTTTATGGAAATGACTTCTTGGAGCTAATTTTAATACAAAGCGGGGATAGGTTAGGCATACGCATAAGCGTATTGGGAAACTTCATGCATATGTAACTTTTTACTGCATATAACCAAAGCAAGTTGCCGCGTTAAGGTGCGCGTGCCTTTGGGGGCTATCCTGCATGTGACCGGCGCCAAAATAAACCACATGCCTACTTTATAACTTATTTGTGTTGAGTTATAGTCTTCTTCCATGAACCAAGTCCCTGATGCTTTGTCTCCACCGCTCCTTCACGGTCACTCTCTGCCCCAGCTCCACGTGGGGTCCCTCCCATGAGATGCCATCCTTCCAGAACTGAGCAGGACTGCTGCCCACAGGCAGCAACTCTTCAAGAACTGCTCCCACATGGCTCCGTACCATGGGGTCCGTCCGTCAGGAGCAAACTGCTCCAGCATGGGTCCCCCACGGGCGGCAGCTCCCCTGAGAACCCCTGCTCCTGCGTGGGCTCCTCTCCACGGGCTGCAGCTCCGGCCCGGGGCCTGCTCCTGCGGGGGCTCTCCATGGGCCGCAGCCTCCTCCAGGCCACATCCACCTGCTCCACCGGGGGCTCCTCCACGGGCTGCAGCGTGGAGATCTGCTCCATGTGGGACCCATGGGCTGCAGGGGAACAGCCTGCTCCATCGGGGGCCTCTCCATAGGCCACAGGGGAACTTCAGCTCTGGCACCTGGAGCACCTCCTTCCCTCCTTGTCCACTGAGCTTGGTGTCTGTAGGGCTGGTTCTCACTCCTCCCTCTCCCAGCTGATGTTGTTCCACAGTTTTGTTTGTTTGTTTGTCTTCCCTTTCTTAAATATGCTTTCACAGATGCACAAACAGCAATTTTTGGCTCATCTCTGGCCAGCATCAGGTCCCTTTGGAGCCAACGGAATCTGGCCCTTATCTAACATGGGCATCTTCTGGACTCTTCTCACAGAGGCTACCCCTGCAGCGCCCTGCAAATAAAACCTTGCTATGTAAACCCAATACTCCTATAGGAAGAGATCTTCTGCCATTCCTCTGGCAAATTCGGGGAGGGCCCTCTGCACCCAGACGGTCTGGAGCACGAGGACACCTTCAGCCGCTGTCACCAACCCAGCAACAGCACTGTGGCAGCACAAGTGAAGAATGGCCCCGCAGGAGCTGGATGTCAGGGGGGACCTGTCCGCCGCCGGGAGGCGGCGGCTGCCCCTTCCTCTTCCTCCCGAAGCCGAAAATCTTCTTCATGCCGAGGTGGGGGGGCGGCAGTTAGGGACAGGCAACCGGCGGCGCTTCCCCCGGCTCCGCGCCCTGCCCGCCCGCCGCGGGGCGGCTCTCCGCATGCGCAGCCCGGCCGCGGCCGCCTCCATTTTGTGATAGCGCCGCGGGGGCTCCGCTCAACGGCTGCTGCGGCAGCGGCGTGCGGAGGGGGTTAATTGTGGGGCCGCTGATGAGCTTAATGAGCATGTCACAGTGTAAGGAGAGGGGGTTGGGGGATCTTCTTCAGTAATAGGTAGGGAAGAGTGGCGAAACCTTGCAGTAAGAAAGTGTAAGTTGTGAGTAGTGATTCAAAGATCATAAATCCAATTTCTTTAAGTGATTTATTCTTTATTGACGGCGCCGGATGCACGGGGGATCTTTCCGCCTATCGTGCATCCCGAAGTGAAAAGCCGTCCCAAATTTATACATCACAGTGATTAATATTTTATTAACGCCTATACATATTCATTATCTAACCCCGCCTACTCTCGCTTCTCATGCTAATCAGTTTTTTTGTGTCCTGCGCCTGCGCAGATCCTCTCAGTGGTCTTGGGCAGGGGTCGTCGAGCTGTGGTCGGTGGTCTCAGAGAGGAAGGCCATAAGTCTTCCTCACAGTGTACTTTTCACCCTTGGTCAGGATTCTGCTGAATTAGCTTTCTTCCTAACCGCAAGGACTGTTTTTTCTTCGAATCTTCTGCTCATTATTTTCTTATCTTGGATTCCAATGTCTTGTTCGAGATATATTGCCCGTATGTCCTATTTTGAGATACATTGTCCATACATCTGCTTCCTGCCCTACACCTAATGTTCTGTTCTCCTTTAATAGTTTCATTCTTAACCCTTTCTTATCTGGAATCGCCTCAGCTTCCCTAATCAATCCCCCCTTTTCTTTTCCCCATGCAAATTCTTTTGCATTGCATGCCCTTATCATTAGCAGTATCGCAGTGACATACATACAAATATTCCTACTACCAATAACATAACCAGATCAGTAAAAACTTGTTCTAACTATTGAAAGTTGGGTAACCATGAAGTTAACTTATTCCATATTTCCTCAAAGCCCCATGAAATGTTATCCTTACTAATCTTATACAGAAAATTTATCATGAGGCTCTTGCCTTCCTTGATCTCGAGCTTTTGACCATTATTAGTCCAAAAACAGTTAACTGCTACAGTCTGTGTTAATATAAAATTATACCAACAATCTAATTTACCTGGGCGGATACAACCTTCTTGTTGGCCACTTTTGGAAGTCGGTTTTACTAAAATCCCCGTTGCTTTCTCGTGGGCTGTTCCATTAATCATTCGGCACCCTATTTCAATTTCGTCCCCTACAGTTCTTTGGTGTATCCACCCTACCCTTCCCCTAAATTTTGCCATTCTGATAATGCATGTAAATGATCACCATTTGTTCGCCAAATAACCACAACAGCTAACTTTCCATTAATGCTCTTATCCTCCGTGGTTACGGCTTCAGACCAAGGCCACCCACCATTCTCTATCATCATAGAAGCACCTTCCAATTCTTGAATCACAATTACAACTATAAGCCACAGAAATAAAACAATTCTGTTAGCTAAATTTCTGCTAACTACATTACTAAATACTCCTGACCATAGTGTCTTCATTTCGCTTGACTGAACTTTAGTTTCAGTTCACCGTCACCCAGCGTTACTTTCCAGGGGGCTTTTGGAGCTTTCTTCACTCTCGAATAACGGATCCAGGCCGTTTGCTCCTTAATCTTGATGGCGGTATGTGTTGTCAGCAGCACCTGGTATGGTCCCGTCCACTTTTCTTCCAAAGGGCGACCTGCAAATGCTTTTACATACACATAATCCCCAGGTTTAAAGGGGTGGATTGGTTGGTCCAGCCCTCTAGCCCTGGTTCCTGAGACAACTTTAGATATTTGATCCAACTGTTTTTGGAGTCCTATTAAATAATTACCCAAGTATCCCGACCCCAGTTGCGTCAGGTCCTCCCCGCTGAACAAAAACTGATAGGGTCTTCCGTATAATATTTCAAAAGGGCTTAGATTTTCCTTTGTCCGTGGTTTTACTCTAATTCTAAGTAAAGCCAAAGGGAGAGACTGAGGCCATGATAAATTAGTCTCTTGTCCTATTTTGGCTATTTGTTGTTTGATTAGATGATTCATCTTTTCCACTTGTCCGCTTGCCTGTGGTCTGTAAGGGGTATGGAGTTGCCAGTCTACCCCTAAGACCTTACTTACTTCTTGAACTATTTGCGCACAAAAATGAGAGCCTCTATCCGAGGACATTGCTGCCGGAATTCCGAAACGCGGTATTATCTCATTCAGTAAAACCTTAACCACTTCTCTTGCCTTGTTGGTTCGACAGGGAAAAGCCTCTGGCCACCCGGAAAAAGTATCTGTCAAAACCAACAAGTATCGATACCCCCCTTTTCTTGGCAGTTCTGAAAAATCTATCTGCCATTGTTGTCCTGGATAGTTTCCTTTACTGATTATTCTGAACTTTACCCTATTTTCTGTATTAGGGTTATGATGCAAACAAATACTGCATTGCTGGGTTACTTGTTTTACCGTAGTATACAGATTTCTTCCCACCAAGACTCGACTCAGATTTTTATATAAGGTGTCTGCTCCCCAATGAGTCTTATTATGTTCTGCCATGACCATAGGCCATATTAAATTAGAGGGTAGTACAACCCTATTATCTTTCAGGTATACCCATCCATCACTCCTTGCTTTTCCTCCCAGGTCCCCAATTAACTTTTGATCTTCCTGTGTGTACCTAGGTTCCTGTCCTTCACCTAAAGTTTGTATTTTACCGTCTGGTATTAAAGTGAGCGCTTCTGCCTCAGCCAATCCGGCCACCCTTTTTGCTTCTTGGTCAGCCAATCGGTTCCCTACCTCGAAGTCAGCGGTTCCTTTTTGGTGTCCCCGGCAATGTATAACAGCCACCTTCTCTGGGTGCTTTACCGCTTCCAACAACTTCAAAATCTCCTCAGCATATTTTATTTGTTTTCCTTGGGCCGTTAATAATCCTCGTTCCTTCCAGATAGCCCCATGTGCATGCACCACACCAAATGCATACTTAGAGTCTGTCCAGATATTTACTTTCTTTCCTGCTGCTAGTTCCAATGCCCGCGTAAGGGCAATTATTTCTGCTTTCTGAGCAGACGTCCCAGGGGGTAATGGTTTCGACTCAATTACCTGTTGAGTGGTCGTCACCGCATACCCTGCTTTGCGTTGTCCTTGTTTCACAAAGCTGCTTCCATCAATATACCATGATTCGTCCGCGTCTTCCAAGGGCTCCTCCTTGAGATCTGGTCGGCTAGAATACACAGTTTCCATAGTTTCGATACAATCGTGGACCACTGGCTCGTCAGGAGCGTTACTAAGGAAAGAAGCTGGGTTCACAATGTTAGTAACCACAATTTCTACGTCATCTTGCTCCACCAGTATTGCTTGGTATTTTAAAAATCTTTGAGGGGATAACCAGTGTGCCCCTTTCTGCTCCAAGACTGCCGAGACAGTGTGTGATACCAGCACGGTTATCTTCTGTCCCATAGTGAACTTCCGAGCCTCCTGTATATTCATGATGACAGCGGCCACCGCTCGAAGGCAACCCGGCCAACCTTTACTTACTTCATCCAGTTGTTTAGAGAAGTAGGCCACAGCTCTCCTGTAGGGGCCCAGCTTCTGTGCCAGCACCCCCAGAGCCATCCCTTGTCTCTCATAGGAGTACAACCAAAAGGGTTTGGACAAGTCCGGTAGACCCAAAGCTGGTGCTCGCATTAACTCCAATTTAAGCTTCTTAAAGGCAGCCCGTGCTTCCCCCGTCCAGACCAATTTTGATTGGTTATTCTTGATGAGGTCATATAGGGGTTTTACAATTAGTCCATAATTATTAATCCATAGACGGCACCAACCTGTCATCCCTAGAAAAGTTCGTAATTCCTTAATGGTCTGTGGTTCTGGGGTACGGCAGATAGTTTCTTTCCGTTCTGTTCCTAACTCCCTTTGTCCCCCTGAAATCTCAAACCCCAAGTAAGTTACACGTGACTGAATCAGCTGAGCCTTCTGTTGAGAGACTCGATACCCATTCAAACCCAGAAAATTAAGGAGACTTATCGTCCATTGCATGCAGCTGCTCCTATTCTCAGTGGCTATCAAAAGGTCATCAACGTATTGCAGCAGAACTCCTTCGGTGTTTGGGGCCTCCCAAACCTCAAGCTCTTTTGCTAGTTGATTCCCAAAAATCGTGGGGCTGTTTTTGAATCCCTGCGGCAATACAGTCCAGGTCAATTGAGCCTTTCGTCCTGAGTCTGGATTTTCCCATTCAAAAGCAAAAAGCTTCTGACTTTCTGGGGCTAAAGTCAGGCAGAAGAGGGCATCTTTTAAATCCAGTACGGTAAACCAAACTAAATTATCTTTTAATTTAGTCAGTAATGTGTACGGGTTGGCTACCACAGGGTGTATATCTTCAGTGATCTTATTTATAGCTCTTAAATCCTGCACTAATCTATAGTTCTTCCCATCTGGCTTCTTAATTGGTAGTATAGGAGTATTATATTCAGATTCACACTCAACCAGCAGTCCATGTTTTAAAAACTTATCCACTATCCCCTTAATTCCTTTCCTGTCTTCTAATCTTAGGGGATATTGCTTAATCTTAACTGGCCTTTCCCCTGGCTTTAATCTCACCACTATTGGGGCTGCATTTTTGGCTCGCCCAGGGATGTCAGTAGCCCAGACTCCTGGGTAAACTTGGTCTAAAATCTCCGAAGGTACTTTACCGATGGGGTCTGCTTGTATCAGCGTTAAGCTTAGCGCGGTTATCAGCTTTTCTTCTCTCACCTTTAACCCCACCTTCCCTTTTTCAAAGACAATTTCCGCTTCTAATTGTTCTAGTAAATCTCGCCCCAGCAAAGACTTCGGGGATCCTGGTAAATATAAAAACCTATGTATTCCCATCTGTTTCCCTAACTTATATTTTAAAGGCCTTAGGAAAAAGGCTTTCTCGTGCTGGCCTGTAGCTCCTATCACCGTCACAAAATCCTCATCCTCTGGTATCAATTTCTGGTTTAACACAGAATAAGTCGCTCCTGTGTCAATTAAAAACTCCACTTCCTGTCCTGATTTCCCTAGCTTAATTTTAACCAGCGGATCTGCTAGGGTAGAATCCCCCGGTCCACTTCATTGGTCGGGAGATACACTAGCTACCATCAACCTGTTCTTCTCCCGTTGTTTCGGACATTCCCTTTTCCAATGACCCACTTCCCTACAATATGCACACTGATTCGGTCTCAGGGGAGGCTTTACTGACCTTCCCCTTATCCCATTCCCTCTTCCTTTTCCCCGAAAAGGTTCTTCTTGCCTCTGTAAGGCTGCAACAGTTGCCGCAGCAATAGCCCTACCCAGCCTTTGTTTCTCATTCCCTTCTCGATTCCTAAATACCCTCCATGCCTCTTCCACCAGCCTTTCTAAATCTCTCACATCCGGCTCTTTCATTTTCTGAAGCTTCCGCCTTATATCGTCCGCAGACTGACCCAAGAACAATGATACTAGCTGGACTTTACCTTCCTCAGAAGAGGGGTCTATCGTTGTAAATTTTTGCATTGCTGTCCTTAGTCAATCGAGAAATTCTGACGGGGTCTCAGTTTGCCCCTGTTTTATGGTATATAACCTAGACCAGTTTACAGACTTTGGTATCGCACTTTCCAAGGCGATCCTAATCCATTCCTGATATCTTTTTAATAACCTATAATCACCCTCATCATTATAGTCCCAGTTTGGGTCCACTCTGGGCACATATACCTCCACAGTTCCAGGTAAAACTCCTGACGTTACCTGGGTCTGTACTTGAGTTTGTGCATTCTTAATTACCAGTTGCTTTTCCGTTTCCGATAATGCTGCCAGCATTATCTCTATATCTTTCCAATCGGGATCTAAATTCTTTCCAATCAGCTCAAACCTCCGGGCCACTGATTCTGGATCATCCCGGTATCCTTTCACAGCTTCCTTCCATGAATCTAACTCAGCAGTTGTGAAAGGTACTTTTATCCGAGCTGGTCCGTTAGCCCCCATAGCCTGTCGTAACGGGGCTTGAATAACGAGCCCGACCTTACTTCGGGTTCGAGCCGTGATCGGGGTAAAGTCTCCATTCCCCCAACTCTCATTTTTCTTATCTATTCTGCCGTTTCCTGAGCTCGCCCCCACGCCTCGTTCTATTATCTGGGGCGGGAGGACATAATCCTCCATTCTCTCCTCTGACTCATTCAATTTCAAACATCTCTGCCCGATACTGCACGCTGAACAACATCTTTTCATTTTTCCTGCCCCTTCCTTCTTCATATCCTTTTCTATTGCCAGGATCAAAGGATCCTGTGGGGCTAAGTTAATTCCACACTCCTTCTGCCATTCCGGGTGGTTTCTCAAAGTGAAAAACATATCTGCGTATGACACCTCATCCCACTTTCCTTCTCTCCTTAGAAACAACATTAACTGTAGTAAAGTATTATAATTTAAGGTTCCATTCAGTGGCCATTTCCCTCACAATCCAACTTATAAAGTGGCCACCATTGAGTACAATATTTTATCAACGTTTTCTTATTTTCAGTTCTACCGGGGGATCCCCCTATATTTTTTCCAATGACTCAAGATACATCCCAACGGGCTTTTCTTCGGAATCCCACTACTCTGCTGCCCCCCCATGTTACAGTTCAGAATGTTTCTTGTTACACAATACAAGCCGGCAGCTTTCCACAATAACACCAAGATCCTAGTAACGTTATAAAGAGTATAATCAAAATCCCAAAGACAATAGCCAAGGTCAAGTTCCACATGTAAACACAACGTAATACTAACCTCGCATGCAAAGGTTATTTGTTTCCCAACAGCAACTGAGTGCTTTCCAAAAAACCAAATGCCGTCCTGCAGAAAACTTTTACTTTCCGACTTACAGACGACCCCAATTGACCGGTCAACCAAATAAACCAAAATAAAGAATATAATCACTTACAATGATGGGGTCCGTGTCTGCCTCCGCAGTGATCCGTTGAGTCGAGGAGTCCCTCCGGGAAATCCCGGGGGTACCCTAGGGAGTCCTGTTCCCAGCGGGTCCTGCGGTCCGACAGAGAAGAAGTCCCATCTGGGGTGCCAGATTGATTCAAAGATCATAAATCCAATTTCTTTAAGTGATTTATTCTTTATTGACGGCGCCGGATGCACGGGGGATCTTTCCGCCTATCGTGCATCCCGAAGTGAAAAGCCGTCCCAAATTTATACATCACAGTGATTAATATTTTATTAACGCCTATACATATTCATTATCTAACCCCGCCTACTCTCGCTTCTCATGCTAATCAGTTTTTTTGTGTCCTGCGCCTGCGCAGATCCTCTCAGTGGTCTTGGGCAGGGGTCGTCGAGCTGTGGTCGGTGGTCTCAGAGAGGAAGGCCATAAGTCTTCCTCACAGTGTACTTTTCACCCTTGGTCAGGATTCTGCTGAATTAGCTTTCTTCCTAACCGCAAGGACTGTTTTTTCTTCGAATCTTCTGCTCATTATTTTCTTATCTTGGATTCCAATGTCTTGTTCGAGATATATTGCCCGTATGTCCTATTTTGAGATACATTGTCCGTACATCTGCTTCCTGCCCTACACCTAATGTTCTGTTCTCCTTTAATTGTTTCATTCTTAACCCTTTCTTATCTGGAATCACCTCAGCTTCCCTAATCAGTAGTGCCGTGGTACGGTTGGTGCGACGTCATCTGTCTCGGGGGACGTTACCCAAGGTGGCCAAGCCTGGCAGCACTCCTCCCTGTGCTTACGAGCTGCTTCGTGCGTCTGAGTTTGTGAAAAGTGAAGAGATGGCAATCAAAACCTAATTATAGCGTGCATATTTTCTTATCGTTAGCAGTGAAAATATTTAGTATAGTACCACTTCCAGGGGAGGAGATACAGCCCTCTGAAATACTTTCTTCTCTTTCATCACTAATAACAGTATAGCTATTAAAGCCTTAATTTTCCTTTCTAGGATGAGTCTTCACAGTTTTATCAAGCGTATTTGCTTCTGGCAGTATTGCTCTCTTTGACCAAACTGGTTGATGTACCAGCCACTTCTATCAGTTGCTTATTAGCAGTGCTCTGTTGTTTCAGACCTGATCTGTAGAAGGAAGAGCTAAAATAATAATAATTAAAAAAAAAAAAACTTTTGTTGAAACTTCAGCCAAGTAAATCCAGCTTGTAAAACATAATTCTATGAGCAGCTATTTTGAGAGCATCTCCTTAATTAGCACAACCGTTTAATGGAGAAATGGAGAACAAAATGCATTTTTAGCTAGGTGTATCTGTTTTCTTCCAGATACCTTAGAAGAATTGGTAGAATTTTATTTATGAGATGGTAATATAGAGTAAACACAATCCATCCCAGTGCTCTTCCCTGGAGGAAGTGTTTTTTCTCAAGTTCTTTTTCAAGTGGCAGCATGCTCAGCCATAAAAGCATCTGGTTTGCAGCATAGTCCCCAGCAAAGACAGAGGCACAATGCTCCCTGCCAAATATCGCGTGTTTCAGAGGCTACCCCTGCAGTGCCCTGCAGATAAAACCTTGCTATGCAAACCCAATACTCCTATAGGAAGAGATCTTCTGCCATTCCTCTGGCAAATTCGGGGAGGGCCCTCTGCACCCAGACGGTCTGGAGCACGGGGACACCTTCAGCCGCTGTCACCAACCCAGCGACAGCACTGTGGCAGCACAAGTGAAGAATGGCCCCGCAGGAGCTGGATGTCAGGGGGGACCTGTCCCTGGATGTGGGTACGGTGCTGCCCTGTGCCCGGGAGAGTGTGGGGGTGAGCTAGGACAGCTGCCAGATCAACCACAGCCATGCGGAAGTAATGCTGTGCCCCTGCCAGCGGCGGGAATTAGAGGGAACGGTCAAATGAGTAGGGGAGGGGAGAAGCAAAGCCCGGAAGGGAGAAGAAGACAAAGACCTGCACTACATGACATGGTTTATTAAATACCAAGGAGGGTGACAGAACTTGGAATTAAAGGCAGGCTGTTATGTGCACAGAACCGCCGCATTCTTGCCGGCATGGCGGGGCCAATGGCTGCTCTTGCTCACTGCCTGGAAACTGCCCGAATTACGGGGCAGAAGGCAAGTGCTCGCAGTCTACTGCCATCTTGGTAGAACTATGGCTTGTTTTCTGGACTGGGACTTCGTCTGCTCCACCTTCATCTGATCAGTAATAATGTTCAGCTGTGAAAACAGGGAAACGCACAATAAGAGGGGAATGCTTAAGGAAGGAACACGTTTTCACCTCCAACTACAAGCATTTCAGAAGTTAGTGAAGGAAATACCACAGGCTACACACAGAACATCTAAAGGGAACCTGCAAATGACTCTTGCTCATCAGTGACTCTTGCTACAAAAAGACTCTTGCTACAGGCTTGGGGGAGAGTGGCTCAAGAGCTGTGCAGAGGAAAAGGATCTGGGGGTGTTGGTCGATGCTCGCCTGAACGTGAGCCAGCAGTGTGCCCAGGTGTCCAAGAAGGCCAACGGCATCCTGGCTTGTATCAGGAAAAGTGTAGCCAGCAGCACCAGGGAGGTGATTTTTCCCCTGTACTCTGCTCTGGTGAGGCTGTACCTTGAGTACTGTGTTCAGCTTTGGGCTCCTCAGTGCAAGAAGGACATCAAGGCCCTGGAACGTGTCCAGAAAAGGGCTATAAAGCTGGAGAGACCTCAGGGGAGACCTTATTGCTGTCTACAACTACCTGAAAGGAAGGTGTGGCGAGCTGGGGGTCCACCTCTTCTCTCAGGTAACTAGTGACAGGATTGGAGGGAATGGCCTCAAGTTGCACCAGGGGAGGATAAGGTTATAAATGAGGAGACATTTCTTCTCAGAAAGAGCAGTCAGACATTGGAGCTGGTTGCCCAGGGAGGTGGTGGCGTCACCGTCCCTGGAGGTGTTCAAAGAAAGGTTGGACCTGGCGCTTAGGGACGTGGGTTAGTGAGTGACATTGGTAGTAGTGTTAGTGTTGGGGAGAATCGAATGGATGTTTTATTAATGTCTCTTAGGTGATGGGTCTTAAAGTATAATTAAGCATTGCCAAATGTACTTATATTATCAATTAATCTATGTATACTGGGAAACTTAGGGAGTATACTGAACAGTCAAATGAATCTTTGAAGGGGAACCCTCGGAGGGAACAGGTACAACCTGACCTTGGATAAGGGCCTGGAAATGCTGAAATGAGTTGAAGCAGAACCAAGGAGCGGAGGGAGCATGCGTCGAGTGAGAAAGGTGAAAAGTTTAGCAGAGAGGAAGACTCCTTACTCCATCTGGACGACCACCCGGACGACCACCAGAGAGCACCACGCATGCGCAAATGGGAGGAGAGCTAATTAGAATGGAATGCGAGGCTGATGTTGCAACCTGTAATGAATATGTATACCTTACGTAATGTTGAATGTATAAATAACAGCTGGGATGTAAGGGGACTTGAAGCCAGATTTGGGCACCTGCCCCGGCTTCCAGCGCTGAATAAAGCACCTTCATATAATCACTTGGTGGTTATGTGGTTGCTACGCTAACAGTAGGGTGATGGTTGGACCAGTGATCTTGAAGGTCTCTTCCAGCCTTAATGATTCTATGATTCTATGATTCTGTACCAGTGCAGAGAACAACACTATATGGGCTGCCGCAGGGAATGTTAACTCCATCCCAGACAGACCCAGTACAACTGGGGCAGGTGCCAGCTCAACCATGGCCACAGGGAAGTAATGCAGTGCCCCTGCCAGCCAGGCACGTTCTCGATGCCTCCTGAGGAGCCCTGCCCCATCGCATGGCCCGAGATCCCCATCCACGCTGCGGAAGAACGTCAACTGAGGCACAAAGAGCTCTTAAGGCAGGAGCCAGAAAGTGCCGCAGTCACTGCTGGACTGTGGGGGGGTGTGGCCCTCCAACTTAAGAGGACACTTGTGACGCCCCTGGTGATGCCCATTGTGACACAATGTGCCACCATCGCTGAGACGCAGTGTATGTGCACCCCTGCCAGCAGGAGTGCTCAGTGCTGTTGCCTCTGCTGTGGGAGCAACAGCGCTGCCCTGGCTGGGAGCCTCGGTGCGTCCCTGCCCTGCCTGGGAGCACCAGGCCACAGCCGCTGCTCGGGGCTCGGCTCCCCTGCCCCTGCGCCTGTCCGTGTCGGACCCAAGCAGGGCCCGCAGGGCTCTGGTGGCCCCAGGTGGGCTTGTGCCCACATCCTTGCTGCAGCATGCAGAGGCTCCTGGGGCTCCTCCACCGGGGCCAGGAGCATCCGATGCCCAGCAGCACTTCCCTGTCCAGAGACAGCGATGCCCACCAGCTGCCAGAAGAGGGCCTGCACGGGCTGCACCGCGCGGCCGCCCGTGGCGACCTGGCCCGGCTGAGGCGGCACTGGTGGCTGAGGAAACGAGGCAAAAACCGTCGAGACCAGGCAAAGCGGTGAGGGGCTGGGGGGTGCGCTTAAAGGCTTGGGGTGGGATCGCTCTCCCGTGGCGTGCGAGCTTCAGCCTGGTGCCGCTGCGTACGCAGCTCTGGCACCAACCCTCCTTCTGCAGCAGGTGTCAGCAAGAGCTGAGGCGATGGAGGGCTGAGGCTGGGCATTGTCCGGCCAGGCAGCCTCTCGCCCTGAAGTCACTGGCACTGGACATAGTCGGGAGCACATGCTCCTACCAGCCCTTGGCAAAGCCTTCAGCCCCGTGCAGAGAGACGGCTGAAGCCCAGGGCAGAGTCAGGAGCACGGCAGCAAGGGCACCGCCTCCTCTGGAACCCTGGGTCAGAGCTTATGGGTGTGACCCGTTCAGTGACAAACTGGATCTGATTGATACAGCAGTGCGCGACGGGTTAAGAAGAAGGTTACTCAGAGGCATAGAGTGGTAACCAGGCTAGAGTAAGAGAAAGTGGGAACCACTAAGGAGGAGTTGTTAGGCTTGGACGGGCCTATAGAGGGCTACGCGTGATCAAAAGGAATGCACCAACCAGAAGTCTGTAACTATGTTTGCCAGCCACGTGCAGCGCGTGGAGGGGCTCAGAAAAACTATGTAAGATCTGGCATTGGGACAATAAAGGGTCTCCATTTCTCGACTATCTTGGAGCCCGTGTCGTCATTCCCTTCAAGAGCTGATCACTGAGAGGGCTTTTCCCTCTCAGCTGGCAGAGGGGAAAAATCCAGCTTTGCTTGGAATTGCTGGGGCGGCTCGAGCGCTGCTTGAAGGGTGTGCTGCCGACCGCCACTGCCCTGTCCTCTCCCTGTGGGGTTGTTTAGCAGCCGCTCGGGCATTAGCAGTTCTCTCCTGTCCTGTGGGTGATCAGCGTCAGGGCATTCACCGCCCTTCTGCCGCTCGAGTGATTGTGGAAAAACTTGGAGACTTACACTGACTTCGCACTCTTCATGGAGTTCCACAGCCTCCAAAGCTTACGTTCTGCTTGGCATTGGCAAGTGGAGACTTGTGGCCCTGCGCGTGTTCCACAGCCAGAAGTGATTTGGGGCATTGCCTGCCTGTGGAAAGCTAATTTATTTTGGTTTTAGGACACCGCTGCACCTTGCTTGTGCGAACGGCCATGCAGACGTTGTTCGATTCCTGGTGCAAGAGAAGTGCCTGCTGAACCTTTGTGACAACACTGGCAGATCGCCACTCATGATGGTATGTGGAACACGTTACTCTGCTCTAAGTGGGGCTTTATCAATTGTGCTTCCAATGACAAGTGTCTTGCCGCATTCTTCACACCGACCTGTAGAGAAACATGAAAGTTGTAATCGGCACGTAATAGGCATACACTAGCTCATCTCGGAAGACGCTCTTATCTTCCAGCACTGGGAAGCTGCTGTAGCTGTGACAGAGTGAAACACGGCACAAGTCCTTCCTTTTCTTTGTGTTGTTTGCAGGCAGTGGAGAGCCAGCATGAAGAATGCGTGGCGATTCTGCTAGAGCACCGTGCCGACCCAAACCTGGAAGGTTACAGAGGCAAGTCTGCCCTTCACCTGGCTGCCGCAGCTCCTAACACGTCTGTAGCAGAGATGTTAGTTGAGCATGGTGCACACCTTGAAGCAAAGGACTGTGTAAGTTTTGAATCTGGGCAGCACTGCTCTTTGGGAAAGGCACTTAATTCGTCTGGGTTGTTCTGACGGGGATTCTTTATCCTTTCAGGAGAGAAATACCCCGCTTCTTCTTGCCATCTCCAGCCATCATAAAGAGATGGTAAAGTTTCTTCTTCAAAAAGGAGCGAATGTGTGTGCTCGAAATTTCTTTGGAAGGTGAGGCATTGCTCCAAAGTGCATGTGGCTCTCCTTAGCATTGTCACTGGAATGAACAGGAGAAGGAGAGTCAGTGTTGTCCAAGAGACAATGGGCATCAAGTGAAACAAGAGGCCTTCCCACAGCTGCTTAGGAGAAACCCTCTCAGCATGAGGAAGGTTAATCAGGGGAGCAGGTGGCACCAGGGGTTTGAGCAGCCTCCATCCTATGAGGCTTTGAAGAGCAGAGTGGAAGAAGCCTTGAGCAACGTGCTCTGGCCTCGTGGCTGAGTCTGCTCTGGGGAGGCGGCTGGCCAGGAGCTGTCTGGAGGTGCCTTCCAGCCTCAGTCCTCCAGCACTCCCCTGTGTGTGGCTTTGCTTTCCCTGTGCTTGTAGGAATCGGGGAGGGAATTGTTTGGGGAGGAAACAGGGATTAGAATAACAACAACACAGAGCCTGCAAATGCTGCTATGTTTCATACCACCTTTTGGATGCTTTAGGACTGCTCTTACGCTTGCCGCTTCTGCTGGGGAAACGGATGTAATAGAGCTACTTCTTTCCTACGGTGCCAACATTGCTTGCGATACGGCTGTGGATTATGCTCTCCGGTCGGGACATTCTGAGTGAGTGTTTTGTACGTCACTGTTAGAGCGGCTGAGTTGTCAGAGTGTCCGTGCTGATTTGTCACCCTTTGTGATAGATGCACAAAGGCTTAACGATATCTTCAGACCTTTCTTGAAGCTGGGCTCGGTGATGTCTTCTCATAAATCACCTTCCCAAGTCAAGAGAGGATTTGGAAGTAGAGGAGAACTTCCACCCACAAGGCTTTCTTAGAAATCCCGCTTGTGTTGCTAAGCCCAGTTCCGCTCCACTGACCAGGAAAGAGGCACCTTTTCTTTCAGTGGGGATCTTACCAGTGTCCCTTTAGATAAACCCTCAAAGAGATCCCTGGTGGTGTAGCAGGTCCACCATCATGGGGAGACTGACACCGCACACAGACAGTTCTGAACTGGTTCCAAGTCAGTTGCTGTCCTAGGCAAGAGCAAGGATACTAGGCAAGGATGTTTTGGATCTGACTGCCTGTATGTTCTCTCTATCTGCGCGTAGCCTTTGCAAGAAACTGGTAGAACATGCACGCTGTGAAAAGACGGGAGAAGCTTCTGCTGGCGCTGCACAAGACACAGCAGTCCCCAGCAGATTCTGCTCTCCGAGGACTGAGCGCTTTGCACTGGCCACACTTGCTTTGGATGGAGAAGGTAGGATCCTGAAGTGTGGAAGAGCTGATGAGGACAACTAATGTGGCCTGATGTCAGACCGCTTCCCGTATTTGGGGGCAGGGCTTGACTGGCAGGGAAAAGCAGAGTGCCAGGAATGCTCACACTGTCTCGCTTCGTCCATCCCTTGTAGGTGCCCTGCCAGCTGTAGGAGCAGAGCAGGAGGAAGAGGCTGAATTGCCCTGGGATCGCAAGGTACTTTCTGTGAAGGACCCCCTGGGCTCCCATTTGGCTCGCTTACTTTGGGGCAAGTTTACCTCTGGGCTCGCTTACCTCTGTTGCTGCCTCTGCCACTTGTTTGTGACTGGGGCCCTTGAACTACTTGTGCTCCAGCCCAGCTGTTCAGTTTGCGCTGGGTTGGTGAAACTGCTGGGAGAACTGGGTCTCACTGCAGCTGGCCTTTCAGTTAGAGTTCCAGTCTAGGGAAAGCATGTTCTACATAATGAAGCAGCAAAGATTATTCCTGCTGCTTAAAATCTTCTGAGCTTCTCAAAGGGGCTGGCCGGGAGTGGACTGTTGCTTTTCACCATACTTCACCAGTGCTCCGGTAACCTTTATGTGGCAATTCTTAACGCCAACAACGAAGAGATACCAGAGAATAGCATTGAGGGCTTGCAGCTCTGCTTTCAGCGTGCATTCCTTGGCCGCGAGCATGTTCTCAGAAGCAGCAGGGAGATTCCAGGCCATGCTTAAGCTCTGGCAGAACGAAGTCTGGCTTCTGCTTTACAACTGCTGAAATGCCATTGGAGGCAACAATAGTTCTGCAGATTCCATTCTCCACTGCCCGCCTTTTTGCGTAGGTAGAAAGCCCCTGCCCAGTCTCTCAGGCTATGTTCCAAGAAGAGAAAAAACGTTAAGCCTTCCCTCTGTTTTAAGAAACAGAAACCCTCACAAAGAGCTGCTGATAGTTGAGGCTAAGAAAGATGGAGAGAGGTCCCCAGCTGTGCCTGGTGGTGGTGCACTTCCAATCCTTTGTTTCAGTCAGAAGACTGACCTAGTTGTAGAACCTAATGAGTAAAAGCACAGCTCATATTCCCATGTTCTCACTGACTTTGTCATGCTCACGGAACCCCATTTCTTTAGGATCAAGACAGACAGCTGCAGCTTGAGCTTCCTGGTGCTCCTGAAAGTCTGTCCGTGTCAGAAGCCCCACCTGAAGCTACTGAGAGCCAGCTCAGTGACACTGAGAAAGACGTAGAGCGCTTGCAAGAGGAATTGGAGATGGTTAAAGCTAAGGTATGGAAAGGCTGCACTATAGCGATAAATCCAAGGGTGGTTGTCCTTTCTCTTCCCCCTCTCTGCTGGTGACCAACACAACGGGCCCTTTGGGGAGCTTTTCACAAGCTGGAGGGACAAAGCAGTGCGTTAGGAGGCACCTTCCAGGGGGTAGGTTTGACCAGAGCAGTTTGCGCTTTCTCAAAACTTGGGTGTGCTCTGAGACACAGAGGGTGCGGCACCACTTGGGTGTGCTCTGACAACGGTTGTAAATTTTTTTTCATGTCTCTGTGTTGGGACCAGCATTGGCAGTGTCTGTGCCAGAGTCGCAGACAAAGCAGGCTGAGTTTTGTGCCAGCGTTCAGGAAATTCTGTAGAAAATCTACAGAGCTATAGGAGAGGGGTTAGTACAAAATGCAGTGAAGTAACATGCATGGGGGTTTGAGAGTGGAAGCAGTCAATTTCCCTCCCTAAAGACTAGGCTGACCACCATGGATTGATTCTTCCTTTGGTTTTGCAGGTGGAGGCATCGGAACAAGCGTGTATTGAGTCTGAGGTCTGGGTAAAATACCTGGAGACTGTACTGGAGGATAAGAAGAGAGAAGCAGCAGCTTCTTCCCAGAAAGTGCAAGGCTTTCTGGAGCCATCCTTTGGAACTGGAGCTCTCCAAAAGCTGGAAGAACGCATGCAAGGGTAGGCAGGGTAGTAAGACAGAGGGGCGAGACGCTGCTTTCTGGGACTCTGTGAACGCAGGGGAATTGCCTCGTCACATCACAGAAAGTTAATCCAGGATTTGGAAAGAAGCCTTTGCTTTAGCTTATGTTCTTGCACACTGTTCTTTCCAACTGTGTGCTCTTGTGGAGTTCCCCAATAAGGCCTGTATTTCTCTTTCAGACTCAAAGCTGGAAGTGACAGATTGGAAGCCACAATCCAGCAACAAAGCAGACTGATTGAAGCCCTTCAGAGACACCAGCAAGCCTCTGCCTCAGTAAGTCAGTGATAAACTTCCCTCTTCCCTGTGAGCTCCTGCGCCTAGCTAAGTAGTTCTGTGGGGACAAAGTAAGATGAGATTTTTCTGCCAAGCTTAGGGGAGCTGAGTTCTTGACCAGCTGTGCTGACTGTAAGCTGCTCTGAAAATCCTGCCAGTCTGTTCCCCAGCTTTCTGGTTTTGAGAGTTTTCCCATGATACTACGGCAAGTCCTACAGCACCAGGAAGTTCTTAGCACTAGAAAAATAAGGGTTCACTGGAATGCACTGGTCTAGGTATTTTCTGCTTTAGACCAGTGGTGATATTGAAGATCGCAGGCTGCACTTGAGATATACCTCCTGCGTGAGAGGTGGTAGTCAAGTTTGCACAATGCTGCACAGCCCCGACCTGACATGCCGCGCTGTCGCTAATAAAGCAGTTCCTCTTGGCGTAAAGGAGGGGCTTTTATCTGTGGCCTCTGTGAAGCAAATGATTCTTCTTGTCTGCCTGGGGAGGAGGGAGGTGAACATGAGCCCTGTACTCTACTGAGACTGGCAGGAGGGGAAGAGCGGCAGAGAGGTGTGAGGCAGGAAAGTTGCACGCAGCATGACTTTTCGCTTCTTTTTGTGCTTCTGTAGGCTCGTAATCACCCGGAGGACTTGGTAACTGCCTTTCAGTCAGCACAGACAACCGCAGACGGGCATCCACACCAGCAGGTATGGGAATGCTTTCTGTGAATGACTATTTTAGTCTTTGAATACCTGTTGGGCAGGTAGTGGGTGAAAAGACCAGGGGAGCCCTGGGAAACCCTCCTGCTTTTATGGCAGGGCACGTTCAAGGGAAGGGGAAGCCCTGCTACTCCTGCTTCCCCAGTACTGCTACCGAGTTCTGCCTAGGCTATCTGCACATACCACATGTAGATGCTGTCCCTGTGCTGGTTCTACCATGTATCGTTTCTGTTTTGAAAGCATCAGTGTCAGAGAACAGAAGAGAAGCTGGTCGAGTTGAAATGCCCAGTCGAAGTGCGCCTCGAGCAGGAAATGAAAAGCAACAGCGAACTGCGGAGAGAATGTCTCAGGTATGGCTTGTTAGCACTTTAAAGAGAGATCCCATAGAGTAGAAATCAAGCTTCATGGAGGCTGAATGTAAAAATAGGTGAGGGTAACTGTCTGTGAGCAAATTCAAGCCTCACGCTAGGTCTTACAAGGCTCTTCTGTACACGTGCCTATGGTTTTACAGAGCTGCCAAAAGAACTTCAAGTGCAGGTTGCCCTGCAATTCTCCTGGGAGGGCAGGAAGTCCCTTCTCCATTTATTCCTCCGTTCAGGTGCAAGGTGGACCCTCCAAGTGATCTGCGGCACTGGAATGCTGGTTTTTCTCAGTAACTCCTGGTCTGTCAAGCGTGTTAAAGAAGAAGCAAGCCTTCTCTATGCTGTTTATGTCTGAGAATGTGAAACAGGCTGGTAGTTCCTTCACCTCCTACCTCATTGTTTTCTTGACTAATTTGCTGCACAGGTTAAGGAGGCTTCTGAACGGAGCTCTGCAGAAACTAAGAGAATCTGAGGCCAGAGAAAGAAAGCTCATGATTAATACTGCAAGAGACATGACGAGCAGCTGCTCTGAAGGGGCCAGTGAAGCTGATAAATTAACAGCAAAGGTGAGCTCCAGATTCTGCAGGATTTTGTGGTTTCTTTTTTTGTCTGTTAATGTTCACACCTCTGTTGTTCTTTTCTATGCTCCTTCTTGTATTGTGAGACGTCTGTTCTCTCCTTCATGCTCCTTCTGTTGTCATACATAGCAGGTATTGTAGAAGGAGTCAAGTGCCCTTGTGGTGGCTCATTCTTAGTCCAAAGGCTCGTAGCATTCTCGTGGCTTCACTGCCATTAGAAGAGTTCTCTTAAATGACAGGGAATGGCATTGTGTTTAGGCAGTGTAAAATGAAGATTAAGTTTCCGGGTTTTTGTTTGTTTTTATTATTCGTTTGTGTTTGTTTTGAGGGATTTTTGTTTGTTCGTTTTCTATCTATTTATAAAAGGCAGGAACCTCCCGAGTGTATTTTTAGAAGGTATAGAAAAGGTGTATTTCTGGGGGAGAAGAGTAAGACAGCATCGCAGCTGGCCTTTGGGACTTAATGGGACATCTGCTATATCCTCCGTATCCTTGCAACCAAACATCAGCTTTGACCTAGGGAGAAAATGCGTTCCTCCAGCAGTTCTGTCAAAGTGGCCTCCTGAGGCACTGTTTCCAAAGCTTTCAGAGTAAGGGCAGGAAGAGTATTTGTTGCTCGTGCCTAGTCCGTTCTGCACTGCAGCGCTTCCCCCCACACACAATAGGCATTCTTTCTGGTGTCTGGGTAGAGGTGTGTTTGATGTCCCATGAGCAGAGGAGCATTTTGGGCAAGAGCGTCCCTAGCAAAAGAACCGAGGAAGGATGGAAACTTGGGGAATCCTGTCAGCAAAGATCTTAAAGCTGTTCTTCTCTTAAAAGACGAGCCTGCCTTTACTTTGCTTTTAATACCGAGTCAGAAGGTGACAAAGACCATCTTGACGCCCTACCCCTTTATGCATTGCTCTCCACAGCTCAATGAACTTTCGCAGCAGCTGGAGATGGAGTCTGGAAAATGCAGGCAGCTAGAAGCACAAGATTGCGACCTGCAAGAAGAGCTGTCTGCTCTGCGTGGGTCTCAGGAGAAAATGAAGAAGAGCAATGGCCAGCTGCAAGAAGAGGTGGCATGCATCAAAGCTCTTCTGAAGACTTACAAGGTGGGTCACAGGCAAAAGCAACAGCATGAGACAGAGATAAGAAAGAGCCTGACAAGGAACAAGTGCTCGGACCAGAAGTCGCAGGTGATGTTTGTATTTGGGGTCTGGCCCCTCATTCTTTCTGTGAGGCGTTGTTCTCCACAGGCACAGAAGTCCCTGTGAATTGTGTATGGAGCCTTTGGAAAAGGCTTACAAGCAGAGGACTGTCTTACAGAGACAGAAGTGTCTTAGCACTGACTCTGAAGTAAGAACAGAGTGCTGAGAACTGGTGTCCTCCAGACTAAAATGAATGGTTGACCTGTGGGAGTTTCCGGCTTCTGCCTTCACTGCTGGTGGTAGTGAGGAGGCAAGTGGCCTCCCCTGAGTGAGGCTGGGCCCTTGAAACTGGCTATGCGAAAGGTAAAGGTGAGCTCTGGATTCTGCACGCTTTTGTGATTTCTTTTTTTGTCTATTCATGTCCATACCTCTGTTGTTCTTTTCTATGGTCCTTCTTGTATTGTGAGTTGTCTGTTCTCTCCTTGATGCTCCTTCTGTTGTCATACATAGCAGGTGAACGCAGAGCAGTTGTCATTGTGGGTCAAAATGAACGTGCAGAGCAGTATCTGCAAGGGCACACTGAGGGCAGGCTGCTCTGTGGAGGAAGGACGAGCTGAGAGTCACAGCAAGGATGGCGGGCTCAGTGGCTTCACAGGCCATGGCACAGGTCCACAGCATTTTCCGGGTCTGGCAGGTGGAACTCCACCTGTCTGAAGTTGGCTTTGCCCAAGATCACTTCGAGAGCCCTGTCTTAGGAGTTGAGCCAGTGATGCTTTTGTAACTTACCGCTCACCAGCAGCTGTCTCAACCCGTCTTTCCCTAGCCATGGGCACCCTGAAGTAGAGGTCCAAGAAGTGCTTTTGAGCTGCCGTGGGTGTCTTGTTCAGGTGCATGGAACCCTTGATCTAGATTTCCCCTGGTTACTGAGAGGTGCTGCTAAGGCACACGTGTGCTTTAGAAGGTATTGTAGAAGGAGTCAAGTGCCCTTGTGGTGGCTCATTCTTAGTCCAAAGGCTCGTAGCATTCTCGTGGCTTCACTGCCATTAGAAGAGTTCTCTTAAATGACAGGGAATGGCATTGTGTTTAGGCAGTGTAAAATGAAGATTAAGTTTCTGGGTTTTTGTTTGTTTTTATTTTTTGTTTGTGTTTGTTTTGAGGGATTTTTGTTTGTTCGTTTTCTATCTATTTATAAAAGGCAGGAACCTCCCGAGTGTATTTTTAGAAGGTATAGAAAAGGTGTGTTTCTGGGGGAGAAGAGTAAGACAGCATCGCAGCTGGCCTTTGGGACTTAATGGGACATCTGCTATATCCTCCGTATCCTTGCAACCAAACATCAGCTTTGACCTAGGGAGAAAATGCGTTCCTCCAGCAGTTCTGTCAAAGTGGCCTCCTGAGGCACTGTTTCCAAAGCTTTCAGAGTAAGGGCAGGAAGAGTATTTGTTGCTCGTGCATAGTCCATTCTGCACTGCAGCGCTTCCCCCCACACACAATAGGCATTCTTTCTGGTGTCTGGGTAGAGGTGTGTTTGATGTCCCATGAGCAGAGGAGCATTTTGGGCAAGAGCGTCCCTAGCAAAAGAACCGAGGAAGGATGGAAACTTGGGGAATCCTGTCAGCAAAGATCTTAAAGCTGTTCTTCTCTTAAAAGACGAGCCTGCCTTTACTTTGCTTTTAATACCGAGTCAGAAGGTGACAAAGACCATCTTGACGCCCTACCCCTTTATGCATTGCTCTCCACAGCTCAATGAACTTTCGCAGCAGCTGGAGATGGAGTCTGGAAAACGCAGGCAGCTAGAAGCACAAGATTGCGACCTGCAAGAAGAGCTGTCTGCTCTGCGTGGGTCTCAGGAAAAAATGAAGAAGAGCAATGGCCAGCTGCAAGAAGAGGTGGCATGCATCAAAGCTCTTCTGAAGACTTACAAGGTGGGTCACAGGCAAAAGCAACAGCATGAGACAGAGATAAGAAAGAGCCTGACAAGGAACAAGTGCTCGGACCAGAAGTCGTAGGTGATGTTTGTATTTGGGGTCTTGCCCCTCATTCTTTCTGTGAGGCGTTGTTCTCCACAGGCACAGAAGTCCCTGTGAATTGTGTATGGAGCCTTTGGAAAAGGCTTACAAGCAGAGGACTGTCTTACAGAGACAGAAGTGTCTTAGCACTGACTCTGAAGTAAGAACAGAGTGCTGAGAACTGGTGTCCTCCAGACTAAAATGAATGGTTGACTTGTGGGAGTTTCCGGCTTCTGCCTTCACTGCTGGTGGTAGTGAGGAGGCAAGTGGCCTCCCCTGAGTGAGGCTGGGCCCTTGAAACTGGCTATGCGAAAGGTAAAGGTGAGCTCTGGATTCTGCACGCTTTTGTGATTTCTTTTTTTGTCTATTCATGTCCATACCTCTGTTGTTCTTTTCTATGGTCCTTCTTGTATTGTGAGTTGTCTGTTCTCTCCTTGATGCTCCTTCTGTTGTCATACATAGCAGGTGAACGCAGAGCAGTTGTCATTGTGGGTCAAAATGAACGTGCAGAGCAGTATCTGCAAGGGCACACTGAGGGCAGGCTGCTCTGTGGAGGAAGGACGAGCTGAGAGTCACAGCAAGGATGGCGGGCTCAGTGGCTTCACAGGCCATGGCACAGGTCCACAGCATTTTCCGGGTCTGGCAGGTGGAACTCCACCTGTCTGAAGTTGGCTTTGCCCAAGATCACTTCCAGAGCCCTGTCTTAGGAGTTGAGCCAGTGATGCTTTTGTAACTTACCGCTCACCAGCAGCTGTCTCAACCCGTCTTTCCCTAGCCATGGGCACCCTGAAGTAGAGGTCCAAGAAGTGCTTTTGAGCTGCCGTGGGTGTCTTGTTCAGGTGCATGGAACCCTTGATCTAGATTTCCCCTGGTTACTGAGAGGTGCTGCTAAGGCACACGTGTGCTTTAGAAGGTATTGTAGAAGGAGTCAAGTGCCCTTGTGGTGGCTCATTCTTAGTCCAAAGGCTCGTAGCATTCTCGTGGCTTCACTGCCATTAGAAGAGTTCTCTTAAATGACAGGGAATGGCATTGTGTTTAGGCAGTGTAAAATGAAGATTAAGTTTCCGGGTTTTTGTTTGTTTTTATTATTCGTTTGTGTTTGTTTTGAGGGATTTTTGTTTGTTCGTTTTCTATCTATTTATAAAAGGCAGGAACCTCCCGAGTGTATTTTTAGAAGGTATAGAAAAGGTGTATTTCTGGGGGAGAAGAGTAAGACAGCATCGCAGCTGGCCTTTGGGACTTAATGGGACATCTGCTATATCCTCCGTATCCTCCGTATCCTTGCAACCAAACATCAGCTTTGACCTAGAGAGAAAATGCGTTCCTCCAGCAGTTCTGTCAAAGTGGCCTCCTGAGGCACTGTTTCCAAAGCTTTCAGAGTAAGGGCAGGAAGAGTATTTGTTGCTCGTGCCTAGTCCGTTCTGCACTGCAGCGCTTCCCCCCACACACAATAGGCATTCTTTCTGGTGTCTGGGTAGAGGTGTGTTTGATGTCCCATGAGCAGAGGAGCAGTTTGGGGAAGAGCGTCCCTAGCAAAAGAACCGAGGAAGGATGGAAACTTGGGGAATCCTGTCAGCAAAGATCTTAAAGCTGTTCTTCTCTTAAAAGACGAGCCTGCCTTTACTTTGCTTTTAATACCGAGTCAGAAGGTGACAAAGACCATCTTGACGCCCTACCCCTTTATGCATTGCTCTCCACAGCTCAATGAACTTTCGCAGCAGCTGGAGATGGAGTCTGGAAAATGCAGGCAGCTAGAAGCACAAAATTGCGACCTGCAAGAAGAGCTGTCTGCTCTGCGTGGGTCTCAGGAAAAAATGGAGAAGAGCAATGGCCAGCTGCAAGAAGAGGTGGCATGCATCAAAGCTCTTCTGAAGACTTACAAGGTGGGTCACAGGCAAAAGCAACAGCATGAGACAGAGATAAGAAAGAGCCTGACAAGGAACAAGTGCTCGGACCAGAAGTCGCAGGTGATGTTTGTATTTGGGGTCTGGCCCCTCATTCTTTCTGTGAGGCGTTGTTCTCCACAGGCACAGAAGTCCCTGTGAATTGTGTATGGAGCCTTTGGAAAAGGCTTACAAGCAGAGGACTGTCTTACAGAGACAGAAGTGTCTTAGCACTGACTCTGAAGTAAGAACAGAGTGCTGAGAACTGGTGTCCTCCAGACTAAAATGAATGGTTGACCTGTGGAAGTTTCCGGCTTCTGCCTTCACTGCTGGTGGTAGTGAGGAGGCAAGTGGCCTCCCCTGAGTGAGGCTGGGCCCTTGAAACTGGCTATGCGAAAGGTAAAGGTGAGCTCTGGATTCTGCACGCTTTTGTGATTTCTTTTTTTGTCTATTCATGTCCATACCTCTGTTGTTCTTTTCTATGGTCCTTCTTGTATTGTGAGTTGTCTGTTCTCTCCTTGATGCTCCTTCTGTTGTCATACATAGCAGGTGAACGCAGAGCAGTTGTCATTGTGGGTCAAAATGAACGTGCAGAGCAGTATCTGCAAGGGCACACTGAGGGCAGGCTGCTCTGTGGAGGAAGGACGAGCTGAGAGTCACAGCAAGGATGGCGGGCTCAGTGGCTTCACAGGCCATGGCACAGGTCCACAGCATTTTCCGGGTCTGGCAGGTGGAACTCCACCTGTCTGAAGTTGGCTTTGCCCAAGATCACTTCGAGAGCCCTGTCTTAGGAGTTGAGCCAGTGATGCTTTTGTAACTTACCGCTCACCAGCAGCCGTCTCAACCCGTCTTTCCCTAGCCATGGGCACCCTGAAGTAGAGGTCCAAGAAGTGCTTTTGAGCTGCCGTGGGTGTCTTGTTCAGGTGCATGGGACCCTTGATCTAGATTTCCCCTGGTTACTGAGAGGTGCTGCTAAGGCACACGTGTGCTTTAGAAGGTATTGTAGAAGGAGTCAAGTGCCCTTGTGGTGGCTCATTCTTAGTCCAAAGGCTCGTAGCATTCTCGTGGCTTCACTGCCATTAGAAGAGTTCTCTTAAATGACAGGGAATGGCATTGTGTTTAGGCAGTGTAAAATGAAGATTAAGTTTCCGGGTTTTTGTTTGTTTTTATTTTTTGTTTGTGTTTGTTTTGAGGGATTTTTGTTTGTTCGTTTTCTATCTATTTATAAAAGGCAGGAACCTCCCGAGTGTATTTTTAGAAGGTATAGAAAAGGTGTATTTCTGGGGGAGAAGAGTAAGACAGCATCGCAGCTGGCCTTTGGGACTTAATGGGACATCTGCTATATCCTCCGTATCCTTGCAACCAAACATCAGCTTTGACCTAGAGAGAAAATGCCTTCCTCCAGCAGTTCTGTCAAAGTGGCCTCCTGAGGCACTGTTTCCAAAGCTTTCAGAGTAAGGGCAGGAAGAGTATTTGTTGCTCGTGCCTAGTCCGTTCTGCACTGCAGCGCTTCCCCCCACACACAATAGGCATTCTTTCTGGTGTCTGGGTAGAGGTGTGTTTGATGTCCCATGAGCAGAGGAGCAGTTTGGGGAAGAGCGTCCCTAGCAAAAGAACCGAGGAAGGATGGAAACTTGGGGAATCCTGTCAGCAAAGATCTTAAAGCTGTTCTTCTCTTAAAAGACGAGCCTGCCTTTACTTTGCTTTTAATACCGAGTCAGAAGGTGACAAAGACCATCTTGACGCCCTACCCCTTTATGCATTGCTCTCCACAGCTCAATGAACTTTCGCAGCAGCTGGAGATGGAGTCTGGAAAATGCAGGCAGCTAGAAGCACAAAATTGCGACCTGCAAGAAGAGCTGTCTGCTCTGCGTGGGTCTCAGGAAAAAATGGAGAAGAGCAATGGCCAGCTGCAAGAAGAGGTGGCATGCATCAAAGCTCTTCTGAAGACTTACAAGGTGGGTCACAGGCAAAAGCAACAGCATGAGACAGAGATAAGAAAGAGCCTGACAAGGAACAAGTGCTCGGACCAGAAGTCGCAGGTGATGTTTGTATTTGGGGTCTTGCCCCTCATTCTTTCTGTGAGGCGTTGTTCTCCACAGGCACAGAAGTCCCTGTGAATTGTGTATGGAGCCTTTGGAAAAGGCTTACTTTCTCTTCCAGACTAAAATGAATGGTTGACCTGTGGGAGTTTCCAGCTTCTGCCTTCACTGCTGGTGGTAGTGAGGAGGCAAGTGGCCTCCCCTTAGTGAGGCTGGGCCCTTGAAACTGGGTATGTGTGACTGATGGGGGGATGGTTCTCTTCTTCTTTGTGGTGATGGAAATTTCATTATCTGCTTCAGACACAGGCAGCCTCTCCAGACGTGCAAGAACTGACAAGATCCCCTCCTTGCACTTCGCTGGGAAAGAGCCCAAAGCACAGAAGCAGAGATGCTGACTCTGAAGAGGAGGATGTTAGGGAAAAGACACCACAAGATCATACTTTTCCATATGAGTCCATGCAGGAAAGACTGGAAAATTACAGGTACTACTATCTGGAGGAAGTAAACCTCAGAAGATGCCTACAAAAGGACCTCAAAAGGTATGTCTGGACGTTTTTTGGAGTGAGAGCAAGATGCTGCTTTTTCCCTGTACGTTTTCTTCCCAACATCCCTTTTTTTTGTCTGGTCAGCATTATGTCAGTAAATATGCCTAAAAAGGCATATTGATAAAAGACTCCTCTGCAAACCTTCCTCTTTTTTAGAACTGCCTTCATAATGCTTCAGTGTTCCCGCAGTGCCATCACTGGTCGTGGCATTACAAAAGCATTTTTGAAGTTGGCATCGTCTTAACATGTGGTCTTCTGGCCACTCTGATAATGTGTTCCTCATTGTAACGTTCTCTGCGATATAAGGCAGAGAAGCGAAATTGCCTGTCCTATTGTCCTGTCTGCAAACATGAATGCTTGAATAATATGGGCCTTCTAGAGAGCAGAATCTCTGAATCTGCTGATTCAATCTCTCTGAATTTTTCAGAACTCGTCAGAAACTAGCTGAAGTCAAAGCTCAGCTCCACCAGAAGCACCACTGAAGCCTGCGTGGCTAAGGTCAGCATTCATAAATGTTATTCTCAACCCCTCTTAAAGCATATCTGTGAGCAAGCTTACGCTTCTGAGCCTCAAGTTAGAATCCCTTTGTGGTTCCAAAACACACCTTCTTTATGCTAAAACAACTGCTAAGCATCAGAAGAGTACACAACTGTATGGGGGCGGGCTGAAGACCTCTGGTCATTGCGGGGTGTGCAAAATACAGAGTGCCCTTCTTCTTCTGCAAAGCCGTAAGGGAAAGAGTGAAGGGAAAGAAAGGGAGAATAGACAAAATAACCGTACAAATGGTAATAGGAGAACAGGCACCAGACAAAGACATGCCGCACTGAAGGCTGCGTTAGGGCCTGGTTGCAGCAAGAAGATGTTTGCCTTTTCAAAGGCAGATCCTTTTCAACGTTTTCAAGGTGAATGCGGAAGCTGTATTTTAGGAGTAGTGTTCCAAAGAATGCCCAGTTTGAATGCTTAGAGAGTAGGGACACTTGAGGATGAAGAGGGCTGCAGAGGACTAGAGTCTAACACTGATGAGCAAGAGTCATTTGCAGGTTCCCTCACAACGTTCTGTGTGTAGCCTGTGGTATTTCCTTCACTAACTTCTGGAATACTGGTAATTGGAGGTGAAAAGGTGTTCCTGCCTTGTGCATTTTCTTCTTATTGTGTGTTTCCCTGTTTTCACAGCTGGATATCATTACTGATCAGATGAAGGCGGAGCAGACAAAGTCCCAGTCCAGAAAACAAGCCATAGTTCTACCAAGATGGAAGATGACTGCCAACACTTGCCTTCTGCCCCGTAATTCGGGCAGTTTCCAGGCCGTGAGCAAAAGCAGCCATTGCCCCCACCACGCTGGCAAGAACGCAGCGGTTCTGTGCAGATAACAGCCTGCCTTTAATTCCAAGTTCTGTCGCCCGCCTTGGCATTTAATAAACCATGTCACGTAGTGTGGGTCTTTGTCTGTTCCCTTCTCCCTTACGGACTTTGCTTCTCCTCTCCCATGCCCATGTGACTGTTCCCTCTGATTCCTTCTGCTCGTCTCTCTTACTGACCAGGAGCATCCTGTGAACATCAAATGTATTTTTTCCGTTGTGGGAAGCAGACCAACCCTCTTGCAGATGTGTCCTGTGAGTTACACAGTACCAAGGGAAACTCCTGGGTGAACTAGGGACAAGGGCTTGGGATGGAAAAAGGGAGAATACACAAAGACAGAGGTGTCATTTGCCTCTTGTGGCTGGAAATGGTTCCCTTGCAAAAGGGATAGCCCACGACAAGCGGGGGACCTCAACCACACTGTCCATGAGGCTGGCAGAGAGCTTTAATGCTGCGGCCAGATTTCTGAATGCAGGGGAAATGATTTGTAGGCTTCAAACCAGCATCCTCTGAGCAAGGTGTTCTCCTGGGAAGAAGACCCGGGCTCCCCCATATAAAGAGATCTTCTGCCACTCATCTGGCAAATTCAGGGAGGGCTGAAGGCAGAGGAAAACACCACCTGCGCACCCACTCCATCCAGCAATTGCCCCAATCCCCTGAAGTCCCTTTTAATAGTCTCCAGGCTTCTCTCAGCAATTTCATCACTGCCACCCTGAATTCCCACTAATGGGTAATAATCGGAGGGGGGCTAACGAGGTCAGGAAGTTTCCTGGTAATGTCCTTGACCCGAGCCCCAGGTAGGCTGCAGACTTCCCTACGGGTAGGGTCGAGCTGACATATGGGGCCCTCTGTTCCCTTCAGAAGGGAGTCGCCTACAACCATTACCCTTCTTTCCTTCTTGTTGGAGGAAGTCTTGAGGCGTGGAGTCAACTTGCTGGGTCCTTGCGGCTCCCTTGACTGCCTCCAGCGGCCTCGATGCGGAAAATCGCCTGCCCGCCGCGATCCACTCTCCGCAACAGCACGCGACTGCCTTGGACTGCAAACCTCTATGGAGGGAGCAAAAGAAGGGGGCAGGGGGAAGTTCTCATTCCCTGTGAAGGAGTTACTTCGCAAGACCCCTTGTTTGCCTGTGGAGTGACTGTGGGACACACCTCTGTGGTGGTTTTACTCAGGTGGGCAGCTGAGCTCCATCACAACCGCTCACTCACTCCCACTCCTCAAAGGGAAAAGGGAGAGAAAATACGATGAAAAGGGCTCAAGGGTTGAGACAAGAACAGGGAGTTCACTCAACAGCTATTGTGAAGGGCAAAACAAACTCAGAGTATGGAAATTAGTAAAATCTATTGGCTGTTACTTAGTAACAAGCCAGAGAAGTGAGAAACAAAGGAAAGAAACCAAAGCCAACTTCGTCCCACCCACCCTCTTCCACCTCCTCCCCCTGAGCAGCACGGGGGAATGGGGGCTGCGGTCAGTCTGAAGCCAGGGATAGAAGAATGGGGGCTTGCTTAATCATGTTAATGATTAATGATTAAAGGATTTATCTGTGAAAGCAACACAATTGACGCTCAGGACGTATGTCTTGACACTGAGCAAGGTGTTTTCCACTTTGAAATTCATCCAAATACTAGTCAAAAGACTGTGCTTATATATTGGTCAAGGCTGTGTGTGTTTAAGAACTGCTTGTGCTTTTGCAGAAGTAGATAAGGAGAATATTACTCTCCCTAGCAAAAATCATTCTAACTTTTGTATCTGTAACTTTGTTAGAATTGTCGGGTGTGATTTTTATATTTGGCACCAGTGGTATCCCACCAGTTGATCAAGTCTAACAATACAATATAAACAAGGTGCTGGTCATCACTGGTGGGACACAATCTTCGGGTGGTCACCAACGGCAAATGGCATTCTCAATACATTGTGTCACCCGATCGTAGTCATATTGACCTTAGTTGGTATGAGTCTTGTATTGTATGTAATTATACTACTCTGGAACTGGAGAATGTTATACCGCATAGCCATGCTGACTTCTTTGTTGCACGTCCATGGTATGGCATTAAGTGATCAGTACCAAGTTGGGAATCTTTGCTGCGAGTAAAAGAATTTACTAATCTTCTAGAAAGGGGGGACTGAAGCCAGGGATAGAAGATCGGGGGCTTGCTTGATCGTATTAATGATTTCTAAATAAAACAATTGTAATTATTAAAGCCAGGAATGAAAGAAAGGGGGCTTGCTTAATTGCTTTAAAATAGATATTGCTGCGTGTCTTTGCTTACTGCTGTGCAAATTAATCGAAACAAGGAGTCTTGGGGCCCCTCACAGAAGATGTTTCCTGACAAAAATGGGGAACCTGTCTCAAAAACCAGCTGAGACCGACCTTGTGGTTTGGACAAGAGCCAAGGGGCAGCTGAGTCTGTACAAAGGCACGGGGTCAACTAGTGGTGATGAAGAGGAGTTATCGGACTTCATTCCCACGACCCCCCGACGACCACCACCAGAAGGCACTGCGCAGGCGCAGATGGGAGGAGTTTATGGAAATGACTTCTTGGAGCTAATTTTAATACAAAGCGGGGATAGGTTAGGCATACGCATAAGCGTATTGGGAAACTTCATGCATATGTAACTTTTTACTGCATATAACCAAAGCAAGTTGCCGCGTTAAGGTGCGCGTGCCTTTGGGGGCTATCCTGCATGTGACCGGCGCCAAAATAAACCACATGCCTACTTTATAACTTATTTGTGTTGAGTTATAGTCTTCTTCCATGAACCAAGTCCCTGATGCTTTGTCTCCACCGCTCCTTCACGGTCACTCTCTGCCCCAGCTCCACGTGGGGTCCCTCCCATGAGATGCCATCCTTCCAGAACTGAGCAGGACTGCTGCCCACAGGCAGCAACTCTTCAAGAACTGCTCCCACATGGCTCCGTACCATGGGGTCCGTCCGTCAGGAGCAAACTGCTCCAGCACGAGTCCCACACGGGCGGCAGCTCCCCTGAGAACCCCTGCTCCTGCGTGGGCTCCTCTCCACGGGCTGCAGCTCCGGCCCGGGGCCTGCTCCTGCGGGGGCTCTCCATGGGCCGCAGCCTCCTCCAGGCCACATCCACCTGCTCCACCGGGGGCTCCTCCACGGGCTGCAGCGTGGAGATCTGCTCCATGTGGGACCCATGGGCTGCAGGGGAACAGCCTGCTCCATCGGGGGCCTCTCCATAGGCCACAGGGGAACTTCAGCTCTGGCACCTGGAGCACCTCCTTCCCTCCTTGTCCACTGAGCTTGGTGTCTGTAGGGCTGGTTCTCACTCCTCCCTCTCCCAGCTGATGTTGTTCCACAGTTTTGTTTGTTTGTTTGTCTTCCCTTTCTTAAATATGCTTTCACAGATGCACAAACAGCAATTTTTGGCTCATCTCTGGCCAGCATCAGGTCCCTTTGGAGCCAACGGAATCTGGCCCTTATCTAACATGGGCATCTTCTGGACTCTTCTCACAGAGGCTACCCCTGCAGCGCCCTGCAAATAAAACCTTGCTATGTAAACCCAATACTCCTATAGGAAGAGATCTTCTGCCATTCCTCTGGCAAATTCGGGGAGGGCCCTCTGCACCCAGACGGTCTGGAGCACGAGGACACCTTCAGCCGCTGTCACCAACCCAGCGACAGCACTGTGGCAGCACAAGTGAAGAATGGCCCCGCAGGAGCTGGATGTCAGGGGGGACCTGTCCGCCGCCGGGAGGCGGCGGCTGCCCCTTCCTCTTCCTCCCGAAGCTGAAAATCTTCTTCATGCCGAGGTGGGGGGGCGGCATTTAGGGACAGGCAACCGGCGGCGCTTCCCCCGGCTCCGCGCCCTGCCCGCCCGCCGCGGGGCGGCTCTCCGCATGCGCAGCCCGGCCGCGGCCGCCTCCATTTTGTGATAGCGCCGCGGGGGCTCCGCTCAACGGCTGCTGCGGCAGCGGCGTGCGGAGGGGGTTAATTGTGGGGCCGCTGATGAGCTTAATGAGCATGTCACAGTGTAAGGAGAGGGGGTTGGGGGATCTTCTTCAGTAATAGGTAGGGAAGAGTGGCGAAACCTTGCAGTAAGAAAGTGTAAGTTGTGAGTAGTGATTCAAAGATCATAAATCCAATTTCTTTAAGTGATTTATTCTTTATTGACGGCGCCGGATGCACGGGGGATCTTTCCGCCTATCGTGCATCCCGAAGTGAAAAGCCGTCCCAAATTTATACATCACAGTGATTAATATTTTATTAACGCCTATACATATTCATTATCTAACCCCGCCTACTCTCGCTTCTCATGCTAATCAGTTTTTTTGTGTCCTGCGCCTGCGCAGATCCTCTCAGTGGTCTTGGGCAGGGGTCGTCGAGCTGTGGTCGGTGGTCTCAGAGAGGAAGGCCATAAGTCTTCCTCACAGTGTACTTTTCACCCTTGGTCAGGATTCTGCTGAATTAGCTTTCTTCCTAACCGCAAGGACTGTTTTTTCTTCGAATCTTCTGCTCATTATTTTCTTATCTTGGATTCCAATGTCTTGTTCGAGATATATTGCCCGTATGTCCTATTTTGAGATACATTGTCCATACATCTGCTTCCTGCCCTACACCTAATGTTCTGTTCTCCTTTAATAGTTTCATTCTTAACCCTTTCTTATCTGGAATCGCCTCAGCTTCCCTAATCAATCCCCCCTTTTCTTTTCCCCATGCAAATTCTTTTGCATTGCATGCCCTTATCATTAGCAGTATCGCAGTGACATACATACAAATATTCCTACTACCAATAACATAACCAGATCAGTAAAAACTTGTTCTAACTATTGAAAGTTGGGTAACCATGAAGTTAACTTATTCCATATTTCCTCAAAGCCCCATGAAATGTTATCCTTACTAATCTTATACAGAAAATTTATCATGAGGCTCTTGCCTTCCTTGATCTCGAGCTTTTGACCATTATTAGTCCAAAAACAGTTAACTGCTACAGTCTGTGTTAATATAAAATTATACTAACAATCTAATTTACCTGGGCGGATACAACCTTCTTGTTGGCCACTTTTGGAAGTCGGTTTTACTAAAATCCCCGTTGCTTTCTCGTGGGCTGTTCCATTAATCATTCGGCACCCTATTTCAATTTCGTCCCCTACAGTTCTTTGGTGTATCCACCCTACCCTTCCCCTAAATTTTGCCATTCTGATAATGCATGTAAATGATCACCATTTGTTCGCCAAATAACCACAACAGCTAACTTTCCATTAATGCTCTTATCCTCCGTGGTTACGGCTTCAGACCAAGGCCACCCACCATTCTCTATCATCATAGAAGCACCTTCCAATTCTTGAATCACAATTACAACTATAAGCCACAGAAATAAAACAATTCTGTTAGCTAAATTTCTGCTAACTACATTACTAAATACTCCTGACCATAGTGTCTTCATTTCGCTTGACTGAACTTTAGTTTCAGTTCACCGTCACCCAGCGTTACTTTCCAGGGGGCTTTTGGAGCTTTCTTCACTCTCGAATAACGGATCCAGGCCGTTTGCTCCTTAATCTTGATGGCGGTATGTGTTGTCAGCAGCACCTGGTATGGTCCCGTCCACTTTTCTTCCAAAGGGCGACCTGCAAATGCTTTTACATACACATAATCCCCAGGTTTAAAGGGGTGGATTGGTTGGTCCAGCCCTCTAGCCCTGGTTCCTGAGACAACTTTAGATATTTGATCCAACTGTTTTTGGAGTCCTATTAAATAATTACCCAAGTATCCCGACCCCAGTTGCGTCAGGTCCTCCCCGCTGAACAAAAACTGATAGGGTCTTCCGTATAATATTTCAAAAGGGCTTAGATTTTCCTTTGTCCGTGGTTTTACTCTAATTCTAAGTAAAGCCAAAGGGAGAGACTGAGGCCATGATAAATTAGTCTCTTGTCCTATTTTGGCTATTTGTTGTTTGATTAGATGATTCATCTTTTCCACTTGTCCGCTTGCCTGTGGTCTGTAAGGGGTATGGAGTTGCCAGTCTACCCCTAAGACCTTACTTACTTCTTGAACTATTTGCGCACAAAAATGAGAGCCTCTATCCGAGGACATTGCTGCCGGAATTCCGAAACGCGGTATTATCTCATTCAGTAAAACCTTAACCACTTCTCTTGCCTTGTTGGTTCGACAGGGAAAAGCCTCTGGCCACCCGGAAAAAGTATCTGTCAAAACCAACAAGTATCGATACCCCCCTTTTCTTGGCAGTTCTGAAAAATCTATCTGCCATTGTTGTCCTGGATAGTTTCCTTTACTGATTATTCCGAACTTTACCCTATTTTCTGTATTAGGGTTATGATGCAAACAAATACTGCATTGCTGGGTTACTTGTTTTACCGTAGTATACAGATTTCTTCCCACCAAGACTCGACTCAGATTTTTATATAAGGTGTCTGCTCCCCAATGAGTCTTATTATGTTCTGCCATGACCATAGGCCATATTAAATTAGAGGGTAGTACAACCCTATTATCTTTCAGGTATACCCATCCATCACTCCTTGCTTTTCCTCCCAGGTCCCCAATTAACTTTTGATCTTCCTGTGTGTACCTAGGTTCCTGTCCTTCACCTAAAGTTTGTATTTTACCGTCTGGTATTAAAGTGAGCGCTTCTGCCTCAGCCAATCCGGCCACCCTTTTTGCTTCTTGGTCAGCCAATCGGTTCCCTACCTCGAAGTCAGCGGTTCCTTTTTGGTGTCCCCGGCAATGTATAACAGCCACCTTCTCTGGGTGCTTTACCGCTTCCAACAACTTCAAAATCTCCTCAGCATATTTTATTTGTTTTCCTTGGGCCGTTAATAATCCTCGTTCCTTCCAGATAGCCCCATGTGCATGCACCACACCAAATGCATACTTAGAGTCTGTCCAGATATTTACTTTCTTTCCTGCTGCTAGTTCCAATGCCCGCGTAAGGGCAATTATTTCTGCTTTCTGAGCAGACGTCCCAGGGGGTAATGGTTTCGACTCAATTACCTGTTGAGTGGTCGTCACCGCATACCCTGCTTTGCGTTGTCCTTGTTTCACAAAGCTGCTTCCATCAATATACCATGATTCGTCCGCGTCTTCCAAGGGCTCCTCCTTGAGATCTGGTCGGCTAGAATACACAGTTTCCATAGTTTCGATACAATCGTGGACCACTGGCTCGTCAGGAGCGTTACTAAGGAAAGAAGCTGGGTTCACAATGTTAGTAACCACAATTTCTACGTCATCTTGCTCCACCAGTATTGCTTGGTATTTTAAAAATCTTTGAGGGGATAACCAGTGTGCCCCTTTCTGCTCCAAGACTGCCGAGACAGTGTGTGATACCAGCACGGTTATCTTCTGTCCCATAGTGAACTTCCGAGCCTCCTGTATATTCATGATGACAGCGGCCACCGCTCGAAGGCAACCCGGCCAACCTTTACTTACTTCATCCAGTTGTTTAGAGAAGTAGGCCACAGCTCTCCTGTAGGGGCCCAGCTTCTGTGCCAGCACCCCCAGAGCCATCCCTTGTCTCTCATAGGAGTACAACCAAAAGGGTTTGGACAAGTCCGGTAGACCCAAAGCTGGTGCTCGCATTAACTCCAATTTAAGCTTCTTAAAGGCAGCCCGTGCTTCCCCCGTCCAGACCAATTTTGATTGGTTATTCTTGATGAGGTCATATAGGGGTTTTACAATTAGTCCATAATTATTAATCCATAGACGGCACCAACCTGTCATCCCTAGAAAAGTTCGTAATTCCTTAATGGTCTGTGGTTCTGGGGTACGGCAGACAGTTTCTTTCCGTTCTGTTCCTAACTCCCTTTGTCCCCCTGAAATCTCAAACCCCAAGTAAGTTACATGTGACTGAATCAGCTGAGCCTTCTGTTGAGAGACTCGATACCCATTCAAACCCAGAAAATTAAGGAGACTTATCGTCCATTGCATGCAGCTGCTCCTATTCTCAGTGGCTATCAAAAGGTCATCAACGTATTGCAGCAGAACTCCTTCGGTGTTTGGGGCCTCCCAAACCTCAAGCTCTTTTGCTAGTTGATTCCCAAAAATCGTGGGGCTGTTTTTGAATCCCTGCGGCAATACAGTCCAGGTCAATTGAGCCTTTCGTCCTGAGTCTGGATTTTCCCATTCAAAAGCAAAAAGCTTCTGACTTTCTGGGGCTAAAGTCAGGCAGAAGAGGGCATCTTTTAAATCCAGTACGGTAAACCAAACTAAATTATCTTTTAATTTAGTCAGTAATGTGTACGGGTTGGCTACCACAGGGTGTATATCTTCAGTGATCTTATTTATAGCTCTTAAATCCTGCACTAATCTATAGTTCTTCCCATCTGGCTTCTTAATTGGTAGTATAGGAGTATTATATTCAGATTCACACTCAACCAGCAGTCCATGTTTTAAAAACTTATCCACTATCCCCTTAATTCCTTTCCTGTCTTCTAATCTTAGGGGATATTGCTTAATCTTAACTGGCCTTTCCCCTGGCTTTAATCTCACCACTATTGGGGCTGCATTTTTGGCTCGCCCAGGGATGTCAGTAGCCCAGACTCCTGGGTAAACTTGGTCTAAAATCTCCGAAGGTACTTTACCGATGGGGTCTGCTTGTATCAGCGTTAAGCTTAGCGCGGTTATCAGCTTTTCTTCTCTCACCTTTAACCCCACCTTCCCTTTTTCAAAGACAATTTCCGCTTCTAATTGTTCTAGTAAATCTCGCCCCAGCAAAGACTTCGGGGATCCTGGTAAATATAAAAACCTATGTATTCCCATCTGTTTCCCTAACTTATATTTTAAAGGCCTTAGGAAAAAGGCTTTCTCGTGCTGGCCTGTAGCTCCTATCACCGTCACAAAATCCTCATCCTCTGGTATCAATTTCTGGTTTAACACAGAATAAGTCGCTCCTGTGTCAATTAAAAACTCCACTTCCTGTCCTGATTTCCCTAGCTTAATTTTAACCAGCGGATCTGCTAGGGTAGAATCCCCCGGTCCACTTCATTGGTCGGGAGATACACTAGCTACCATCAACCTGTTCTTCTCCCGTTGTTTCGGACATTCCCTTTTCCAATGACCCACTTCCCTACAATATGCACACTGATTCGGTCTCAGGGGAGGCTTTACTGACCTTCCCCTTATCCCATTCCCTCTTCCTTTTCCCCGAAAAGGTTCTTCTTGCCTCTGTAAGGCTGCAACAGTTGCCGCAGCAATAGCCCTACCCAGCCTTTGTTTCTCATTCCCTTCTCGATTCCTAAATACCCTCCATGCCTCTTCCACCAGCCTTTCTAAATCTCTCACATCCGGCTCTTTCATTTTCTGAAGCTTCCGCCTTATATCGTCCGCAGACTGACCCAAGAACAATGATACTAGCTGGACTTTACCTTCCTCAGAAGAGGGGTCTATCGTTGTAAATTTTTGCATTGCTGTCCTTAGTCAATCGAGAAATTCTGACGGGGTCTCAGTTTGCCCCTGTTTTATGGTATATAACCTAGACCAGTTTACAGACTTTGGTATCGCACTTTCCAAGGCGATCCTAATCCATTCCTGATATCTTTTTAATAACCTATAATCACCCTCATCATTATAGTCCCAGTTTGGGTCCACTCTGGGCACATATACCTCCACAGTTCCAGGTAAAACTCCTGACGTTACCTGGGTCTGTACTTGAGTTTGTGCATTCTTAATTACCAGTTGCTTTTCCGTTTCCGATAATGCTGCCAGCATTATCTCTATATCTTTCCAATCGGGATCTAAATTCTTTCCAATCAGCTCAAACCTCCGGGCCACTGATTCTGGATCATCCCGGTATCCTTTCACAGCTTCCTTCCATGAATCTAACTCAGCAGTTGTGAAAGGTACTTTTATCCGAGCTGGTCCGTTAGCCCCCATAGCCTGTCGTAACGGGGCTTGAATAACGGGCCCGACCTTACTTCGGGTTCGAGCCGTGATCGGGGTAAAGTCTCCATTCCCCCAACTCTCATTTTTCTTATCTATTCTGCCGTTTCCTGAGCTCGCCCCCACGCCTCGTTCTATTATCTGGGGCGGGAGGACATAATCCTCCATTCTCTCCTCTGACTCATTCAATTTCAAACATCTCTGCCCGATACTGCACGCTGAACAACATCTTTTCATTTTTCCTGCCCCTTCCTTCTTCATATCCTTTTCTATTGCCAGGATCAAAGGATCCTGTGGGGCTAAGTTAATTCCACACTCCTTCTGCCATTCCGGGTGGTTTCTCAAAGTGAAAAACATATCTGCGTATGACACCTCATCCCACTTTCCTTCTCTCCTTAGAAACAACATTAACTGTAGTAAAGTATTATAATTTAAGGTTCCATTCAGTGGCCATTTCCCTCACAATCCAACTTATAAAGTGGCCACCATTGAGTACAATATTTTATCAACGTTTTCTTATTTTCAGTTCTACCGGGGGATCCCCCTATATTTTTTCCAATGACTCAAGATACATCCCAACGGGCTTTTCTTCGGAATCCCACTACTCTGCTGCCCCCCCATGTTACAGTTCAGAATGTTTCTTGTTACACAATACAAGCCGGCAGCTTTCCACAATAACACCAAGATCCTAGTAACGTTATAAAGAGTATAATCAAAATCCCAAAGACAATAGCCAAGGTCAAGTTCCACATGTAAACACAACGTAATACTAACCTCGCATGCAAAGGTTATTTGTTTCCCAACAGCAACTGAGTGCTTTCCAAAAAACCAAATGCCGTCCTGCAGAAAACTTTTACTTTCCGACTTACAGACGACCCCAATTGACCGGTCAACCAAATAAACCAAAATAAAGAATATAATCACTTACAATGATGGGGTCCGTGTCTGCCTCCGCAGTGATCCGTTGAGTCGAGGAGTCCCTCCGGGAAATCCCGGGGGTACCCTAGGGAGTCCTGTTCCCAGCGGGTCCTGCGGTCCGACAGAGAAGAAGTCCCATCTGGGGTGCCAGATTGATTCAAAGATCATAAATCCAATTTCTTTAAGTGATTTATTCTTTATTGACGGCGCCGGATGCACGGGGGATCTTTCCGCCTATCGTGCATCCCGAAGTGAAAAGCCGTCCCAAATTTATACATCACAGTGATTAATATTTTATTAACGTCTATACATATTCATTATCTAACCCCGCCTACTCTCGCTTCTCATGCTAATCAGTTTTTTTGTGTCCTGCGCCTGCGCAGATCCTCTCAGTGGTCTTGGGCAGGGGTCGTCGAGCTGTGGTCGGTGGTCTCAGAGAGGAAGGCCATAAGTCTTCCTCACAGTGTACTTTTCACCCTTGGTCAGGATTCTGCTGAATTAGCTTTCTTCCTAACCGCAAGGACTGTTTTTTCTTCGAATCTTCTGCTCATTATTTTCTTATCTTGGATTCCAATGTCTTGTTCGAGATATATTGCCCGTATGTCCTATTTTGAGATACATTGTCCGTACATCTGCTTCCTGCCCTACACCTAATGTTCTGTTCTCCTTTAATTGTTTCATTCTTAACCCTTTCTTATCTGGAATCGCCTCAGCTTCCCTAATCAGTAGTGCCGTGGTACGGTTGGTGCGACGTCATCTGTCTCGGGGGACGTTACCCAAGGTGGCCAAGCCTGGCAGCACTCCTCCCTGTGCTTACGAGCTGCTTCGTGCGTCTGAGTTTGTGAAAAGTGAAGAGATGGCAATCAAAACCTAATTATAGCGTGCATATTTTCTTATCGTTAGCAGTGAAAATATTTAGTATAGTACCACTTCCAGGGGAGGAGATACAGCCCTCTGAAATACTTTCTTCTCTTTCATCACTAATAACAGTATAGCTATTAAAGCCTTAATTTTCCTTTCTAGGATGAGTCTTCACAGTTTTATCAAGCGTATTTGCTTCTGGCAGTATTGCTCTCTTTGACCAAACTGGTTGATGTACCAGCCACTTCTATCAGTTGCTTATTAGCAGTGCTCTGTTGTTTCAGACCTGATCTGTAGAAGGAAGAGCTAAAATAATAATAATTAAAAAAAAAAAAACTTTTGTTGAAACTTCAGCCAAGTAAATCCAGCTTGTAAAACATAATTCTATGAGCAGCTATTTTGAGAGCATCTCCTTAATTAGCACAACCATTTAATGGAGAAATGGAGAACAAAATGCATTTTTAGCTAGGTGTATCTGTTTTCTTCCAGATACCTTAGAAGAATTGGTAGAATTTTATTTATGAGATGGTAATATAGAGTAAACACAATCCATCCCAGTGCTCTTCCCTGGAGGAAGTGTTTTTTCTCAAGTTCTTTTTCAAGTGGCAGCATGCTCAGCCATAAAAGCATCTGGTTTGCAGCATAGTCCCCAGCAGAGACAGAGGCACTATGCTCCCTGCCAAATATCGCGTGTTTCAGAGGCTACCCCTGCAGTGCCCTGCAGATAAAACCTTGCTATGCAAACCCAATACTCCTATAGAAGAGATCTTCTGCCATTCCTCTGGCAAATTCGGGGAGGGCCCTCTGCACCCAGACGGTCTGGAGCACGGGGACACCTTCAGCCGCTGTCACCAACCCAGCGACAGCACTGTGGCAGCACAAGTGAAAAATGGCCCCGCAGGAGCTGGATGTCAGGGGGGACCTGTCCCTGGATGTGGGTACGGTGCTGCCCTGTGCCCGGGAGAGTGTGGGGGTGAGCTAGGACAGCTGCCAGATCAACCACAGCCATGCGGAAGTAATGCTGTGCCCCTGCCAGCGGCGGGAATTAGAGGGAACGGTCAAATGAGTAGGGGAGGGGAGAAGCAAAGCCCGGAAGGGAGAAGAAGACAAAGACCTGCACTACATGACATGGTTTATTAAATACCAAGGAGGGTGACAGAACTTGGAATTAAAGGCAGGCTGTTATGTGCACAGAACCGCCGCATTCATGCCGGCATGGCGGGGCCAATGGCTGCTCTTGCTCACTGCCTGGAAACTGCCCGAATTACGGGGCAGAAGGCAAGTGCTCGCAGTCTACTGCCATCTTGGTAGAACTATGGCTTGTTTTCTGGACTGGGACTTCGTCTGCTCCACCTTCATCTGATCAGTAATAATGTTCAGCTGTGAAAACAGGGAAACGCACAATAAGAGGGGAATGCTTAAGGAAGGAACACGTTTTCACCTCCAACTACAAGCATTTCAGAAGTTAGTGAAGGAAATACCACAGGCTACACACAGAACATCTAAAGGGAACCTGCAAATGACTCTTGCTCATCAGTGACTCTTGCTACAAAAAGACTCTTGCTACAGGCTTGGGGGAGAGTGGCTCAAGAGCTGTGCAGAGGAAAAGGATCTGGGGGTGTTGGTCGATGCTCGCCTGAACGTGAGCCAGCAGTGTGCCCAGGTGTCCAAGAAGGCCAACGGCATCCTGGCTTGTATCAGGAAAAGTGTAGCCAGCAGCACCAGGGAGGTGATTTTTCCCCTGTACTCTGCTCTGGTGAGGCTGCACCTTGAGTACTGTGTTCAGCTTTGGGCTCCTCAGTGCAAGAAGGACATCAAGGCCCTGGAACGTGTCCAGAAAAGGGCTATAAAGCTGGGAGACCTCAGGGGAGACCTTATTGCTGTCTACAACTACCTGAAAGGAAGGTGTGGCGAGCTGGGGGTCCACCTCTTCTCTCAGGTAACTAGTGACAGGATTGGAGGGAATGGCCTCAATTTGCACCAGGGGAGGATAAGGTTATAAATGAGGAGACATTTCTTCTCAGAAAGAGCAGTCAGACATTGGAGCTGGTTGCCCAGGGAGGTGGTGGCGTCACCGTCCCTGGAGGTGTTCAAAGAAAGGTTGGACCTGGCGCTTAGGGACGTGGGTTAGTGAGTGACATTGGTAGTAGTGTTAGTGTTGGGGAGAATCGAATGGATGTTTTATTAATGTCTCATAGGTGATGGGTCTTAAAGTATAATTAAGCATTGCCAAATGTACTTATATTATCAATTAATCTATGTATACTGGGAAACTTAGGGAGTATACTGAACAGTCAAATGAATCTTTGAAGGGGAACCCTCGGAGGGAACAGGTACAACCTGACCTTGGATAAGGGCCTGGAAATGCTGAAATGAGTTGAAGCAGAACCAAGGAGCGGAGGGAGCATGCGTCGAGTGAGAAAGGTGAAAAGTTTAGCAGAGAGGAAGACTCCTTACTCCATCTGGACGACCACCCGGACGACCACCAGAGAGCACCACGCATGCGCAAATGGGAGGAGAGCTAATTAGAATGGAATGCGAGGCTGATGTTGCAACCTGTAATGAATATGTATACCTTACGTAATGTTGAATGTATAAATAACAGCTGGGATGTAACGGGACTTGAAGCCAGATTTGGGCACCTGCCCCGGCTTCCAGCGCTGAATAAAGCACCTTCATATAATCACTTGGTGGTTATGTGGTTGCTACGCTAACAGTAGGGTGATGGTTGGACCAGTGATCTTGAAGGTCTCTTCCAGCCTTAATGATTCTATGATTCTATGATTCTGTACCAGTGCAGAGAACAACACTATATGGGCTGCCGCAGGGAATGTTAACTCCATCCCAGACAGACCCAGTACAACTGGGGCAGGTGCCAGCTCAACCATGGCCACAGGGAAGTAATGCAGTGCCCCTGCCAGCCAGGCACGTTCTCGATGCCTCCTGAGGAGCCCTGCCCCATCGCATGGCCCGAGATCCCCATCCACGCTGCGGAAGAACGTCAACTGAGGCACAAAGAGCTCTTAAGGCAGGAGCCAGAAAGTGCCGCAGTCACTGCTGGACTGTGGGGGGGTGTGGCCCTCCAACTTAAGAGGACACTTGTGACGCCCCTGGTGATGCCCATTGTGACACAATGTGCCACCATCGCTGAGACGCAGTGTATGTGCACCCCTGCCAGCAGGAGTGCTCAGTGCTGTTGCCTCTGCTGTGGGAGCAACAGCGCTGCCCTGGCTGGGAGCCTCGGTGCGTCCCTGCCCTGCCTGGGAGCACCAGGCCACAGCCGCTGCTCGGGGCTCGGCTCCCCTGCCCCTGCGCCTGTCCGTGTCGGACCCAAGCAGGGCCCGCAGGGCTCTGGTGGCCCCAGGTGGGCTTGTGCCCACATCCTTGCTGCAGCATGCAGAGGCTCCTGGGGCTCCTCCACCGGGGCCAGGAGCATCCGATGCCCAGCAGCACTTCCCTGTCCAGAGACAGCGATGCCCACCAGCTGCCAGAAGAGGGCCTGCACGGGCTGCACCGCGCGGCCGCCCGTGGCGACCTGGCCCGGCTGAGGCGGCACTGGTGGCTGAGGAAACGAGGCAAAAACCGTCGAGACCAGGCAAAGCGGTGAGGGGCTGGGGGGTGCGCTTAAAGGCTTGGGGTGGGATCGCTCTCCCGTGGCGTGCGAGCTTCAGCCTGGTGCCGCTGCGTACGCGGCTCTGGCACCAACCCTCCTTCTGCAGCAGGTGTCAGCAAGAGCTGAGGCGATGGAGGGCTGAGGCTGGGCGTTGTCCGGCCAGGCAGCCTCTCGCCCTGAAGTCACTGGCACTGGACATAGTCGGGAGCACATGCTCCTACCAGCCCTTGGCAAAGCCTTCAGCCCCGTGCAGAGAGACGGCTGAAGCCCAGGGCAGAGTCAGGAGCACGGCAGCAAGGGCACCGCCTCCTCTGGAACCCTGGGTCAGAGCTTATGGGTGTGACCCGTTCAGTGACAAACTGGATCTGATTGATACAGCAGTGCGCGACGGGTTAAGAAGAAGGTTACTCAGAGGCATAGAGTGGTAACCAGGCTAGAGTAAGAGAAAGTGGGAACCACTAAGGAGGAGTTGTTAGGCTCGGACGGGCCTATAGAGGGCTACGCGTGATCAAAAGGAATGCACCAACCAGAAGTCTGTAACTATGTTTGCCAGCCACGTGCAGCGCGTGGAGGGGCTCAGAAAAACTATGTAAGATCTGGCATTGGGACAATAAAGGGTCTCCATTTCTCGACTATCTTGGAGCCCGTGTCGTCATTCCCTTCAAGAGCTGGTCACTGAGAGGGCTTTTCCCTCTCAGCTGGCAGAGGGGAACAATCCAGCTTTGCTTGGAATTGCTGGGGCGGCTCGAGCGCTGCTTGAAGGGTGTGCTGCCGACCGCCACTGCCCTGTCCTCTCCCTGTGGGGTTGTTTAGCAGCCGCTCGGGCATTAGCAGTTCTCTCCTGTCCTGTGGGTGATCAGCGTCAGGGCATTCACCGCCCTTCTGCCGCTCGAGTGATTGTGGAAAAACTTGGAGACTTACACTGACTTCGCACTCTTCATGGAGTTCCACAGCCTCCAAAGCTTACATTCTGCTTGGCATTGGCAAGTGGAGACTTGTGGCCCTGCGCGTGTTCCACAGCCAGAAGTGATTTGGGGCATTGCCTGCCTGTGGAAAGCTAATTTATTTTGGTTTTAGGACACCGCTGCACCTTGCTTGTGCGAACGGCCATGCAGACGTTGTTCGATTCCTGGTGCAAGAGAAGTGCCTGCTGAACCTTTGTGACAACACTGGCAGATCGCCACTCATGATGGTATGTGGAACACGTTACTCTGCTCTAAGTGGGGCTTTATCAATTGTGCTTCCAATGACAAGTGTCTTGCCGCATTCTTCACACCGACCTGTAGAGAAACATGAAAGTTGTAATCGGCACGTAATAGGCGTACACTAGCTCATCTCGGAAGACGCTCTTATCTTCCAGCACTGGGAAGCTGCTGTAGCTGTGACAGAGTGAAACACGGCACAAGTCCTTCCTTTTCTTTGTGTTGTTTGCAGGCAGTGGAGAGCCAGCATGAAGAATGCGTGGCGATTCTGCTAGAGCACCGTGCCGACCCAAACCTGGAAGGTTACAGAGGCAAGTCTGCCCTTCACCTGGCTGCCGCAGCTCCTAACACGTCTGTAGCAGAGATGTTAGTTGAGCATGGTGCACACCTTGAAGCAAAGGACTGTGTAAGTTTTGAATCTGGGCAGCACTGCTCTTTGGGAAAGGCACTTAATTCGTCTGGGTTGTTCTGACGGGGATTCTTTATCCTTTCAGGAGAGAAATACCCCGCTTCTTCTTGCCATCTCCAGCCATCATAAAGAGATGGTAAAGTTTCTTCTTCAAAAAGGAGCGAATGTGTGTGCTCGAAATTTCTTTGGAAGGTGAGGCATTGCTCCAAAGTGCATGTGGCTCTCCTTAGCATTGTCACTGGAATGAACAGGAGAAGGAGAGTCAGTGTTGTCCAAGAGACAATGGGCATCAAGTGAAACAAGAGGCCTTCCCACAGCTGCTTAGGAGAAACCCTCTCAGCATGAGGAAGGTTAATCAGGGGAGCAGGTGGCACCAGGGGTTTGAGCAGCCTCCATCCTATGAGGCTTTGAAGAGCAGAGTGGAAGAAGCCTTGAGCAACGTGCTCTGGCCTCGTGGCTGAGTCTGCTCTGGGGAGGCGGCTGGCCAGGAGCTGTCTGGAGGTGCCTTCCAGCCTCAGTCCTCCAGCACTCCCCTGTGTGTGGCTTTGCTTTCCCTGTGCTTGTAGGAATCGGGGAGGGAATTGTTTGGGGAGGAAACAGGGATTAGAATAACAACAACACAGAGCCTGCAAATGCTGCTATGTTTCATACCACCTTTTGGATGCTTTAGGACTGCTCTTACGCTTGCCGCTTCTGCTGGGGAAACGGATGTAATAGAGCTACTTCTTTCCTACGGTGCCAACATTGCTTGCGATACGGCTGTGGATTATGCTCTCCGGTCGGGACATTCTGAGTGAGTGTTTTGTACGTCACTGTTAGAGCGGCTGAGTTGTCAGAGTGTCCGTGCTGATTTGTCACCCTTTGTGATAGATGCACAAAGGCTTAACGATATCTTCAGACCTTTCTTGAAGCTGGGCTCGGTGATGTCTTCTCATAAATCACCTTCCCAAGTCAAGAGAGGATTTGGAAGTAGAGGAGAACTTCCACCCACAAGGCTTTCTTAGAAATCCCGCTTGTGTTGCTAAGCCCAGTTCCGCTCCACTGACCAGGAAAGAGGCACCTTTTCTTTCAGTGGGGATCTTACCAGTGTCCCTTTAGATAAACCCTCAAAGAGATCCCTGGTGGTGTAGCAGGTCCACCATCATGGGGAGACTGACACCGCACACAGACAGTTCTGAACTGGTTCCAAGTCAGTTGCTGTCCTAGGCAAGAGCAAGGATACTAGGCAAGGATGTTTTGGATCTGACTGCCTGTATGTTCTCTCTATCTGCGTGTAGCCTTTGCAAGAAACTGGTAGAACATGCACGCTGTGAAAAGACGGGAGAAGCTTCTGCTGGCGCTGCACAAGACACAGCAGTCCCCAGCAGATTCTGCTCTCCGAGGACTGAGCGCTTTGCACTGGCCACACTTGCTTTGGATGGAGAAGGTAGGATCCTGAAGTGTGGAAGAGCTGATGAGGACAACTAATGTGGCCTGATGTCAGACCGCTTCCCGTATTTGGGGGCAGGGCTTGACTGGCAGGGAAAAGCAGAGTGCCAGGAATGCTCACACTGTCTCGCTTCGTCCATCCCTTGTAGGTGCCCTGCCAGCTGTAGGAGCAGAGCAGGAGGAAGAGGCTGAATTGCCCTGGGATCGCAAGGTACTTTCTGTGAAGGACCCACTGGGCTCCCATTTGGCTCGCTTACTTTGGGGCAAGTTTACCTCTGGGCTCGCTTACCTCTGTTGCTGCCTCTGCCACTTGTTTGTGACTGGGGCCCTTGAACTACTTGTGCTCCAGCCCAGCTGTTCAGTTTGCGCTGGGTTGGTGAAACTGCTGGGAGAACTGGGTCTCGCTGCAGCTGGCCTTTCAGTTAGAGTTCCAGTCTAGGGAAAGCATGTTCTACATAATGAAGCAGCAAAGATTATTCCTGCTGCTTAAAATCTTCTGAGCTTCTCAAAGGGGCTGGCCGGGAGTGGACTGTTGCTTTTCACCATACTTCACCAGTGCTCCGGTAACCTTTATGTGGCAATTCTTAACGCCAACAACGAAGAGATACCAGAGAATAGCATTGAGGGCTTGCAGCTCTGCTTTCAGCGTGCATTCCTTGGCCGCGAGCATGTTCTCAGAAGCAGCAGGGAGATTCCAGGCCATGCTTAAGCTCTGGCAGAACGAAGTCTGGCTTCTGCTTTACAACTGCTGAAATGCCATTGGAGGCAACAATAGTTCTGCAGATTCCATTCTCCACTGCCCGCCTTTTTGCGTAGGTAGAAAGCCCCTGCCCAGTCTCTCAGGCTATGTTCCAAGAAGAGAAAAAACGTTAAGCCTTCCCTCTGTTTTAAGAAACAGAAACCCTCACAAAGAGCTGCTGATAGTTGAGGCTAAGAAAGATGGAGAGAGGTCCCCAGCTGTGCCTGGTGGTGGTGCACTTCCAATCCTTTGTTTCAGTCAGAAGACTGACCTAGTTGTAGAACCTAATGAGTAAAAGCACAGCTCATATTCCCATGTTCTCACTGACTTTGTCATGCTCACGGAACCCCATTTCTTTAGGATCAAGACAGACAGCTGCAGCTTGAGCTTCCTGGTGCTCCTGAAAGTCTGTCCGTGTCAGAAGCCCCACCTGAAGCTACTGAGAGCCAGCTCAGTGACACTGAGAAAGACGTAGAGCGCTTGCGAGAGGAATTGGAGATGGTTAAAGCTAAGGTATGGAAAGGCTGCACTATAGCGATAAATCCAAGGGTGGTTGTCCTTTCTCTTCCCCCTCTCTGCTGGTGACCAACACAACGGGCCCTTTGGGGAGCTTTTCACAAGCTGGAGGGACAAAGCAGTGCGTTAGGAGGCACCTTCCAGGGGGTAGGTTTGACCAGAGCAGTTTGCGCTTTCTCAAAACTTGGGTGTGCTCTGAGACACAGAGGGTGCGGCACCACTTGGGTGTGCTCTGACAACGGTTGTAAATTTTTTTTCATGTCTCTGTGTTGGGACCAGCATTGGCAGTGTCTGTGCCAGAGTCGCAGACAAAGCAGGCTGAGTTTTGTGCCAGCGTTCAGGAAATTCTGTAGAAAATCTACAGAGCTATAGGAGAGGGGTTAGTACAAAATGCAGTGAAGTAACATGCATGGGGGTTTGAGAGTGGAAGCAGTCAATTTCCCTCCCTAAAGACTAGGCTGACCACCATGGATTGATTCTTCCTTTGGTTTTGCAGGTGGAGGCATCGGAACAAGCGTGTATTGAGTCTGAGGTCTGGGTAAAATACCTGGAGACTGTACTGGAGGATAAGAAGAGAGAAGCAGCAGCTTCTTCCCAGAAAGTGCAAGGCTTTCTGGAGCCATCCTTTGGAACTGGAGCTCTCCAAAAGCTGGAAGAACGCATGCAAGGGTAGGCAGGGTAGTAAGACAGAGGGGCGAGACGCTGCTTTCTGGGACTCTGTGAACGCAGGGGAATTGCCTCGTCACATCACAGAAAGTTAATACAGGATTTGGAAAGAAGCCTTTGCTTTAGCTTATGTTCTTGCACACTGTTCTTTCCAACTGTGTGCTCTTGTGGAGTTCCCCAATAAGGCCTGTATTTCTCTTTCAGACTCAAAGCTGGAAGTGACAGATTGGAAGCCACAATCCAGCAACAAAGCAGACTGATTGAAGCCCTTCAGAGACACCAGCAAGCCTCTGCCTCAGTAAGTCAGTGATAAACTTCCCTCTTCCCTGTGAGCTCCTGCGCCTAGCTAAGTAGTTCTGTGGGGACAAAGTAAGATGAGATTTTTCTGCCAAGCTTAGGGGAGCTGAGTTCTTGACCAGCTGTGCTGACTGTAAGCTGCTCTGAAAATCCTGCCGGTCTGTTCCCCAGCTTTCTGGTTTTGAGAGTTTTCCCATGATACTACGGCAAGTCCTACAGCACCAGGAAGTTCTTAGCACTAGAAAAAATAAGGGTTCACTGGAATGCACTGGTCTAGGTATTTTCTGCTTTAGACCAGTGGTGATATTGAAGATCGCAGGCTGCACTTGAGATATACCTCCTGCGTGAGAGGTGGTAGTCAAGTTTGCACAATGCTGCACAGCCCCGACCTGACATGCCGCGCTGTCGCTAATAAAGCAGTTCCTCTTGGCGTAAAGGAGGGGCTTTTATCTGTGGCCTCTGTGAAGCAAATGATTCTTCTTGTCTGCCTGGGGAGGAGGGAGGTGAACATGAGCCCTGTACTCTACTGAGACTGGCAGGAGGGGAAGAGCGGCAGAGAGGTGTGAGGCAGGAAAGTTGCACGCAGCATGACTTTTCGCTTCTTTTTGTGCTTCTGTAGGCTCGTAATCACCCGGAGGACTTGGTAACTGCCTTTCAGTCAGCACAGACAACCGCAGACGGGCATCCACACCAGCAGGTATGTATGGGAATGCTTTCTGTGAATGACTATTTTAGTCTTTGAATACCTGCTGGGCAGGTAGTGGGTGAAAAGACCAGGGGAGCCCTGGGAAACCCTCCTGCTTTTATGGCAGGGCACGTTCAAGGGAAGGGGAAGCCCTGCTACTCCTGCTTCCCCAGTACTGCTACCGAGTTCTGCCTAGGCTATCTGCACATACCACATGTAGATGCTGTCCCTGTGCTGGTTCTACCATGTATCGTTTCTGTTTTGAAAGCATCAGTGTCAGAGAACAGAAGAGAAGCTGGTCGAGTTGAAATGCCCAGTCGAAGTGCGCCTCGAGCAGGAAATGAAAAGCAACAGCGAACTGCGGAGAGAATGTCTCAGGTATGGCTTGTTAGCACTTTAAAGAGAGATCCCATAGAGTAGAAATCAAGCTTCATGGAGGCTGAATGTAAAAATAGGTGAGGGTAACTGTCTGTGAGCAAATTCAAGCCTCACGCTAGGTCTTACAAGGCTCTTCTGTACACGTGCCTATGGTTTTACAGAGCTGCCAAAAGAACTTCAAGTGCAGGTTGCCCTGCAATTCTCCTGGGAGGGCAGGAAGTCCCTTCTCCATTTATTCCTCCGTTCAGGTGCAAGGTGGACCCTCCAAGTGATCTGCGGCACTGGAATGCTGGTTTTTCTCAGTAACTCCTGGTCTGTCAAGCGTGTTAAAGAAGAAGCAAGGCTTCTCTATGCTGTTTATGTCTGAGAATGTGAAACAGGCTGGTAGTTCCTTCACCTCCTACCTCAATGTTTTCTTGACTAATTTGCTGCACAGGTTAAGGAGGCTTCTGAACGGAGCTCTGCAGAAACTAAGAGAATCTGAGGCCAGAGAAAGAAAGCTCATGATTAATACTGCAAGAGACATGACGAGCAGCTGCTCTGAAGGGGCCAGTGAAGCTGATAAATTAACAGCAAAGGTGAGCTCCAGATTCTGCAGGATTTTGTGGTTTCTTTTTTTGTCTGTTAATGTTCACACCTCTGTTGTTCTTTTCTATGCTCCTTCTTGTATTGTGAGACGTCTGTTCTCTCCTTCATGCTCCTTCTGTTGTCATACATAGCAGGTATTGTAGAAGGAGTCAAGTGCCCTTGTGGTGGCTCATTCTTAGTCCAAAGGCTCGTAGCATTCTCGTGGCTTCACTGCCATTAGAAGAGTTCTCTTAAATGACAGGGAATGGCATTGTGTTTAGGCAGTGTAAAATGAAGATTAAGTTTCCGGGTTTTTGTTTGTTTTTATTATTCGTTTGTGTTTGTTTTGAGGGATTTTTGTTTGTTCGTTTTCTATCTATTTATAAAAGGCAGGAACCTCCCGAGTGTATTTTTAGAAGGTATAGAAAAGGTGTATTTCTGGGGGAGAAGAGTAAGACAGCATCGCAGCTGGCCTTTGGGACTTAATGCGACATCTGCTATATCCTCCGTATCCTTGCAACCAAACATCAGCTTTGACCTAGGGAGAAAATGCGTTCCTCCAGCAGTTCTGTCAAAGTGGCCTCCTGAGGCACTGTTTCCAAAGCTTTCAGAGTAAGGGCAGGAAGAGTATTTGCTGCTCGTGCCTAGTCCGTTCTGCACTGCAGCGCTTCCCCCCACACACAATAGGCATTCTTTCTGGTGTCTGGGTAGAGGTGTGTTTGATGTCCCATGAGCAGAGGAGCATTTTGGGCAAGAGCGTCCCTAGCAAAAGAACCGAGGAAGGATGGAAACTTGGGGAATCCTGTCAGCAAAGATCTTAAAGCTGTTCTTCTCTTAAAAGACGAGCCTGCCTTTACTTTGCTTTTAATACTGAGTCAGAAGGTGACAAAGACCATCTTGACGCCCTACTCCTTTATGCATTGCTCTCCACAGCTCAATGAACTTTCGCAGCAGCTGGAGATGGAGTCTGGAAAATGCAGGCAGCTAGAAGCACAAAATTGTGACCTGCAAGAAGAGCTGTCTGCTCTGCGTGGGTCTCAGGAAAAAATGGAGAAGAGCAATGGCCAGCTGCAAGAAGAGGTGGCATGCATCAAAGCTCTTCTGAAGACTTACAAGGTGGGTCACAGGCAAAAGCAACAGCATGAGACAGAGATAAGAAAGAGCCTGACAAGGAACAAGTGCTCGGACCAGAAGTCGCAGGTGATGTTTGTATTTGGGGTCTTGCCCCTCATTCTTTCTGTGAGGCGTTGTTCTCCACAGGCACAGAAGTCCCTGTGAATTGTGTATGGAGCCTTTGGAAAAGGCTTACAAGCAGAGGACTGTCTTACAGAGACAGAAGTGTCTTAGCACTGACTCTGAAGTAAGAACAGAGTGCTGAGAACTGGTGTCCTCCAGACTAAAATGAATGGTTGACCTGTGGGAGTTTCCGGCTTCTGCCTTCACTGCTGGTGGTAGTGAGGAGGCAAGTGGCCTCCCCTGAGTGAGGCTGGGCCCTTGAAACTGGCTATGCGAAAGGTAAAGGTGAGCTCTGGATTCTGCACGCTTTTGTGATTTCTTTTTTTGTCTATTCATGTCCATACCTCTGTTGTTCTTTTCTATGGTCCTTCTTGTATTGTGAGTTGTCTGTTCTCTCCTTGATGCTCCTTCTGTTGTCATACATAGCAGGTGAACGCAGAGCAGTTGTCATTGTGGGTCAAAATGAACGTGCAGAGCAGTATCTGCAAGGGCACACTGAGGGCAGGCTGCTCTGTGGAGGAAGGACGAGCTGAGAGTCACAGCAAGGATGGCGGGCTCAGTGGCTTCACAGGCCATGGCACAGGTCCACAGCATTTTCCGGGTCTGGCAGGTGGAACTCCACCTGTCTGAAGTTGGCTTTGCCCAAGATCACTTCCAGAGCCCTGTCTTAGGAGTTGAGCCAGTGATGCTTTTGTAACTTACCGCTCACCAGCAGCTGTCTCAACCCGTCTTTCCCTAGCCATGGGCACCCTGAAGTAGAGGTCCAAGAAGTGCTTTTGAGCTGCCGTGGGTGTCTTGTTCAGGTGCATGGAACCCTTGATCTAGATTTCCCCTGGTTACTGAGAGGTGCTGCTAAGGCACACGTGTGCTTTAGAAGGTATTGTAGAAGGAGTCAAGTGCCCTTGTGGTGGCTCATTCTTAGTCCAAAGGCTCGTAGCATTCTCGTGGCTTCACTGCCATTAGAAGAGTTCTCTTAAATGACAGGGAATGGCATTGTGTTTAGGCAGTGTAAAATGAAGATTAAGTTTCCGGGTTTTTGTTTGTTTTTATTTTTTGTTTGTGTTTGTTTTGAGGGATTTTTGTTTGTTCGTTTTCTATCTATTTATAAAAGGCAGGAACCTCCCGAGTGTATTTTTAGAAGGTATAGAAAAGGTGTATTTCTGGGGGAGAAGAGTAAGACAGCATCGCAGCTGGCCTTTGGGACTTAATGGGACATCTGCTATATCCTCCGTATCCTTGCAACCAAACATCAGCTTTGACCTAGGGAGAAAATGCGTTCCTCCAGCAGTTCTGTCAAAGTGGCCTCCTGAGGCACTGTTTCCAAAGCTTTCAGAGTAAGGGCAGGAAGAGTGTTTGTTGCTCGTGCCTACTCCGTTCTGCACTGCAGCGCTTCCCCCCACACACAATAGGCATTCTTTCTGGTGTCTGGGTAGAGGTGTGTTTGATGTCCCATGAGCAGAGGAGCATTTTGGGCAAGAGCGTCCCTAGCAAAAGAACCGAGGAAGGATGGAAACTTGGGGAATCCTGTCAGCAAAGATCTTAAAGCTGTTCTTCTCTTAAAAGACGAGCCTGCCTTTACTTTGCTTTTAATACCGAGTCAGAAGGTGACAAAGACCATCTTGACGCCCTACCCCTTTATGCATTGCTCTCCACAGCTCAATGAATTTTCGCAGCAGCTGGAGATGGAGTCTGGAAAATGCAGGCAGCTAGAAGCACAAAATTGCGACCTGCAAGAAGAGCTGTCTGCTCTGCGTGGGTCTCAGGAAAAACTGGAGAAGAGCAATGGCCAGCTGCAAGAAGAGGTGGCATGCATCAAAGCTCTTCTGAAGACTTACAAGGTGGGTCACAGGCAAAAGCAACAGCATGAGACAGAGATAAGAAAGAGCCTGACAAGGAACAAGTGCTCGGACCAGAAGTCGCAGGTGATGTTTGTATTTGGGGTCTTGCCCCTCATTCTTTCTGTGAGGCGTTGTTCTCCACAGGCACAGAAGTCCCTGTGAATTGTGTATGGAGCCTTTGGAAAAGGCTTACAAGCAGAGGACTGTCTTACAGAGACAGAAGTGTCTTAGCACTGACTCTGAAGTAAGAACAGAGTGCTGAGAACTGGTGTCCTCCAGACTAAAATGAATGGTTGACCTGTGGGAGTTTCCGGCTTCTGCCTTCACTGCTGGTGGTAGTGAGGAGGCAAGTGGCCTCCCCTTAGTGAGGCTGGGCCCTTGAAACTGGGTATGTGTGACTGATGGGGGGATGGTTCTCTTCTTCTTTGTGGTGATGGAAATTTCATTATCTGCTTCAGACACAGGCAGCCTCTCCAGACGTGCAAGAACTGACAAGATCCCCTCCTTGCACTTCGCTGGGAAAGAGCCCAAAGCACAGAAGCAGAGATGCTGACTCTGAAGAGGAGGATGTTAGGGAAAAGACACCACAAGATCATACTTTTGCATATGAGTCCATGCAGGAAAGACTGGAAAATTACAGGTACTACTATCTGGAGGAAGTAAACCTCAGAAGATGCCTACAAAAGGACCTCAAAAGGTATGTCTGGACGTTTTTTGGAGTGAGAGCAAGATGCTGCTTTTTCCCTGTACATTTTCTTCCTAACATCCCTTTTTTTTGTCTGGTCAGCATTATGTCAGTAAATATGCCTAACAAGGCATATTGATAAAAGACTCCTCTGCAAACCTTCCTCTTTTTTAGAACTGCCTTCATAATGCTTCAGTGTTCCCGCAGTACCATCACTGGTCGTGGCATTACAAAAGCATTTTTGAAGTTGGCATTGTCTTAACATGTGGTCTTCTGGCCACTCTGATAATGTGTTCCTCATTGTAACGTTCTCTGCGATATAAGGCAGAGAAGCGAAATTGCCTGTCCTATTGTCCTGTCTGCAAACATGAATGCTTGAATAATATGGGCCTTCTAGAGAGCAGAATCTCTGAATCTGCTGATTCAATCTCTCTGAATTTTTCAGAACTCGTCAGAGACTAGCTGAAGTCAAAGCTCAGCTCCACCAGAAGCACCACTGAAGCCTGCGTGGCTCAGGTCAGCATTCATAAATGTTATTCTCAACCCCTCTTAAAGCATATCTGTGAGCAAGCTTACGCTTCTGAGCCTCAAGTTAGAATCCCTTTGTGGTTCCAAAACACACCTTCTTTATGCTAAAACAACTGCTAAGCATCAGAAGAGTACACAACTGTATGGGGGCGGGCTGAAGACCTCTGGTCATTGCGGGGTGTGCAAAATACAGAGTGCCCTTCTTCTTCTGCAAAGCCGTAAGGGAAAGAGTGAAGGGAAAGAAAGGGAGAATAGACAAAATAACCGTACAAATGGTAATAGGAGAACAGGCACCAGACAAAGACATGCCGCACTGAAGGCTGCGTTAGGGCCTGGTTGCAGCAAGAAGATGTTTGCCTTTTCAAAGGCAGATCCTTTTCAACGTTTTCAAGGTGAATGCGGAAGCTGTATTTTAGGAGTAGTGTTCCAAAGAATGCCCAGTTTGAATGCTTAGAGAGTAGGGACACTTGAGGATGAAGAGGGCTGCAGAGGACTAAGTCTAACACTGATGAGCAAGAGTCATTTGCAGGTTCCCTCACAACGTTCTGTGTGTAGCCTGTGGTATTTCCTTCACTAACTTCTGGAATACTGGTAATTGGAGGTGAAAAGGTGTTCCTGCCTTGTGCATTTTCTTCTTATTGTGTGTTTCCCTGTTTTCACAGCTGGATATCATTACTGATCAGATGAAGGTGGAGCAGACAAAGTCCCAGTCCAGAAAACAAGCCATAGTTCTACCAAGATGGAAGATGACTGCCAACACTTGCCTTCTGCCCCCTAATTTGGGCAGTTTCCAGGCCGTGAGCAAAAGCAGCCATTGCCCCCACCACGCTGGCAAGAACGCAGCGGTTCTGTGCAGATAACAGCCTGCCTTTAATTCCAAGTTCTGTCGCCCGCCTTGGCATTTAATAAACCATGTCACGTAGTGTGGGTCTTTGTCTGTTCCCTTCTCCCTTACGGACTTTGCTTCTCCTCTCCCATGCCCATGTGACTGTTCCCTCTGATTCCTTCTGCTCGTCTCTCTTACTGACCAGGAGCATCCTGTGAACATCAAATGTATTATTTCCGTTGTGGGAAGCAGACCAACCCTCTTGCAGATGTGTCCTGTGAGTTACACAGTACCAAGGGAAACTCCTGGGTGAACTAGGGACAAGGGCTTGGGATGGAAAAAGGGAGAATACACAAAGACAGAGGTGTCATTTGCCTCTTGTGGCTGGAAATGATTCCCTTGCAAAAGGGATAGCCCACGACAAGCGGGGGACCTCAACCACACTGTCCATGAGGCTGGCAGAGAGCTTTAATGCTGCGGCCAGATTTCTGAATGCAGGGGAAATGATTTGTAGGCTTCAAACCAGCAACCTCTGAGACCCGGGCTCTCCCATATAAAGAGATCTTCTGCCACTCATCTGGCAAATTCAGGGAGGGCTGAAGGCAGAGGAAAACACCACCTGCGCACCCACTCCATCCAGCAATTGCCCCAATCCCCTGAAGTCCCTTTTGATAGTCTCCAGGCTTCTCTCAGCAATTTCATCACTGCCACCCTGAATTCTCACTAATGGGTAATAATCGGAGGGGGGCTAACGAGGTCAGGAAGTTTCCTGGTAATGTCCTTGACCCGAGCCCCAGGTAGGCTGCAGACTTCCCTACGGGTAGGGTCGAGCTGACATATGGGGCCCTCTGTTCCCTTCAGAAGGGAGTCGCCTACAACCATTACCCTTCTTTCCTTCTTGTTGGAGGAAGTCTTGAGGCGTGGAGTCAACTTGCTGGGTCCTTGCGGCTCCCTTGACTGCCTCCAGCGGCCTCGATGCGGAAAATCGCCTGCCCGCCGCGATCCACTCTCCGCAACAGCACGCGACTGCCTTGGACTGCAAACCTCTACGGAGGGAGCAAAAGAAGGGGGCAGGGGGAAGTTCTCATTCCCTGTGAAGGAGTTACTTTGCAAGACCCCTTGTTTGCCTATGGAGTGACTGTGGGACACACCTCTGTGGTGGTTTTACTCAGGTGGGCAGCTGAGCTCCATCACAACCGCTCACTCACTCCCACTCCTCAAAGGGAAAAGGGGGAGAAAATACGATGAAAAGGGCTCAAGGGTTGAGACAAGAACAGGGAGTTCACTCAACAGCTATTGTGAAGGGCAAAACAAACTCAGAGTATGGAAATTAGTAAAATCTATTGGCTGTTACTTAGTAACAAGCCAGAGAAGTGAGAAACAAAGGAAAGAAACCAAAGCCAACTTCGTCCCACCCACCCTCTTCCACCTCCTCCCCCTGAGCGGCACGGGGGAATGGGGGCTGCGGTCAGTCTGAAGCCAGGGATAGAAGAATGGGGGCTTGCTTAATCATATTAATGATTAATGATTAAAGGATGTATCTGTGAAAGCAACACAATTGACGCTCAGGACGTATGTCTTGACACTGAGCAAGGTGTTTTCCACTTTGAAATTCATCCAAATACTAGTCAAAAGACTGTGCTTATATATTGGTCAAGGCTGTGTGTGTTTAAGAACTGCTTGTGCTTTTGCAGAAGTAGATAAGGAGAATATTACTCTCCCTAGCAAAAATCATTCTAGCTTTTGTATCTGTAACTTTGTTAGAATTGTCGGGTGTGATTTTTATATTTGGCACCAGTGGTATCCCACCAGTTGATCAAGTCTAACAATACAATATAAACAAGGTGCTGGTCATCACTGGTGAGACACAATCTTCGGGTGGTCACCAACGGCAAATGGCATTCTCAATACATTGTGTCACCCGATCATAGTCATATTGACCTTAGTTGGTATGAGTCTTGTATTGTATGTAATTATACTACTCTGGAACTGGAGAATGTTATACCGCATAGCCATGCTGACTTCTTTGTTGCACGTCCATGGTATGGCATTAAGTGATCAGTACCAAGTTGGGAATCTTTGCTGCGAGTAAAAGAATTTACTAATCTTCTAGAAAGGGGGGACTGAAGCCAGGGATAGAAGATCGGGGGCTTGCTTGATCGTATTAATGATTTCTAAATAAAACAATTGTAATTATTAAAGCCAGGAATGAAAGAAAGGGGGCTTGCTTAATTGCTTTAAAATAGATAATGCTGCGTGTCTTTGCTTACTGCTGTGCAAATTAATCGAAACAAGGAGTCTTGGGGCCCCTCACAGAAGATGTTTCCTGACAAAAATGGGGAACCTGTCTCAAAAACCAGCTGAGACCGACCTTGTGGTTTGGACAAGAGCCAAGGGGCAGCTGAGTCTGTACAAAGGCACGGGGTCAACTAGTGGTGATGAAGAGGAGTTATCGGACTTCATCCCCACGACCCCCCGACGACCACCACCAGAAGGCACTGCGCAGGTACAGATGGGAGGGGTTTATGGAAATGACTTCTTGGAGCTAATTTTAATACAAAACGGGGATAGGTTAGGCATACGCATAAGCGTATTGGGAAACTTCATGCATATGTAACTTTTTACTGCATATAACCAAAGCAAGTTGCCGCGTTAAGGTGCGCGTGCCTTTGGGGGCTATCCCGCATGTGACCGGCGCCAAGATAAACCACATACCTACTTTATAACTTATTTGTGTTGAGTTATAGTCTTCTTCCATGAACCAAGTCCCTGATGCTTTGTCTCCACCGCTCCTTCACGGTCACTCTCTGCCCCAGCTCCACGTGGGGTCCCTCCCATGAGATGCCATCCTTCCAGAACTGAGCAGGACTGCTGCCCACAGGCAGCAACTCTTCAAGAACTGCTCCCACATGGCTCCGTACCATGGGGTCCGTCCGTCAGGAGCAAACTGCTCCAGCACGAGTCCCACACGGGCGGCAGCTCCCCCCAGAACCCCTGCTCCTGCGTGGGCTCCTCTCCACGGGCTGCAGCTCCGGCCCGGGGCCTGCTCCTGCGGGGGCTCTCCATGGGCCGCAGCCTCCTCCAGGCCACATCCACCTGCTCCTCTGGGGGCTCCTCCACGGGCTGCAGCGTGGAGATCTGCTCCGTGTGGGACCCATGGGCTGCAGGGGAACAGCCTGCTCCATCGGGGGCCTCTCTCCACAGGCCGCAGGGGAACTTCAGCTCTGGCACCTGCAGCACCTCCTGCCCTCCTTCTGCACTGAGCTTGGTGTCTGCAGGGCTGGTTCTCACTCCTCCCTCTCCCAGCTGATGTTGTTCCACAGTTTTGTTTGTTTGTTTGTCTTCCCTTTCTTAAATATGCTTTCACAGATGCACAAACAGCAATTTTTGGCTCATCTCTGGCCAGCATCAGGTCCCTTTGGAGCCAGCGGAATCTGGCCCTTATCTAACATGGGCATCTTCTGGACTCTTCTCACAGAGGCTACCCCTGCAGTGCCCTGCAGATAAAACCTTGCTATGTAAACCCAATACTCCTATAGGAAGAGATCTTCTGCCATTCCTCTGGCAAATTCGGGGAGGGCCCTCTGCACCCAGACGGTCTGGAGCACGGGGACACCTTCAGCCGCTGTCACCAACCCAGCGACAGCACTGTGGCAGCACAAGTGAAGAATGGCCCCGCAGGAGCTGGACGTCAGGGGGGACCTGTCCCTGGATGTGGGTACAGTGCTGCCCTGTGCCCGGGAGAGTGTGGGGGTGAGCTAGGACAGCTGCCAGATCAACCACAGCCATGCAGAAGTAATGCTGTGCCCCTGCCAGCGGCGGGAATTAGAGGGAACGGTCAAATGAGTAGGGGAGGGGAGAAGCAAAGCCCCGAGGGGAGAAGCAAAGCCCGGAAGGGAGAAGAAGACAAAGACCTGCACTACATGACATGGTTTATTAAATACCAAGGAGGGTGACAGAACTTGGAATTAAAGGCAGGCTGTTATGTGCACAGAACCGCCGCATTCATGCCGGCATGGCGGGGCCAATGACTGCTCTTGCTCACTGCCTGGAAACTGCCCGAATTACGGGGCAGAAGGCAAGTGCTCGCAGTCTACTGCCATCTTGGTAGAACTATGGCTTGTTTTCTGGACTGGGACTTCGTCTGCTCCACCTTCATCTGATCAGTAATAATGTTCAGCTGTGAAAATAGGGAAACGCACAATAAGAGGGGAATGCTTAAGGAAGGAACACGTTTTCACCTCCAACTACAAGCATTTCAGAAGTTAGTGAAGGAAATACCACAGGCTACACACAGAACATCTAAAGGGAACCTGCAAATGACTCTTGCTCATCAGTGACTCTTGCTACAAAAAGACTCTTGCTACAGGCTTGGGGGAGAGTGGCTCAAGAGCTGTGCAGAGGAAAAGGATCTGGGGGTGTTGGTCGATGCTCGCCTGAACGTGAGCCAGCAGTGTGCCCAGGTGTCCAAGAAGGCCAACGGCATCCTGGCTTGTATCAGGAAAAGTGTAGCCAGCAGCACCAGGGAGGTGATTTTTCCCCTGTACTCTGCTCTGGTGAGGCTGCACCTTGAGTACTGTGTTCAGCTTTGGGCTCCTCAGTGCAAGAAGGACATCAAGGCCCTGGAACGTGTCCAGAAAAGGGCTATAAAGCTGGAGAGACCTCAGGGGAGACCTTATTGCTGTCTACAACTACCTGAAAGGAAGGTGTGGGGAGCTGGGGGTCCACCTCTTCTCTCAGGTAACTAGTGACAGGATTGGAGGGAATGGCCTCAAGTTGCACCAGGGGAGGATAAGGTTATAAATGAGGAGACATTTCTTCTCAGAAAGAGCAGTCAGACATTGGAGCTGGTTGCCCAGGGAGGTGGTGGCGTCACCGTCCCTAGAGGTGTTCAAGGCAAGGTTGGACCTGGCGCTTAGGGACGTGGGTTAGTGAGTGACATTGGTAGTAGGGTGATGGTTGGACCAGTGATCTTGAAGGTCTCTTCCAGCCTTAATGATTCTATGATTCTATGATTCTGTACCAGTGCAGAGAACAACACTATATGGGCTGCCGCAGGGAATGTTAACTCCATCCCAGACAGACCCAGTACAACTGGGGCAGGTGCCAGCTCAACCATGGCCACAGGGAAGTAATGCAGTGCCCCTGCCAGCCAGGCACGTTCTCGATGCCTCCTGAGGAGCCCTGCCCCATCGCATGGCCCGAGATCCCCATCCACGCTGCGGAAGAACGTCAACTGAGGCACAAAGAGCTCTTAAGGCAGGAGCCAGAAAGTGCCGCAGTCACTGCTGGACTGTGGGGGGGTGTGGCCCTCCAACTTAAGAGGACACTTGTGACGCCCCTGGTGATGCCCATTGTGACACAATGTGCCACCATCGCTGAGACGCAGTGTATGTGCACCCCTGCCAGCAGGAGTGCTCAGTGCTGTTGCCTCTGCTGTGGGAGCAACAGCGCTGCCCTGGCTGGGAGCCTCGGTGCGTCCCTGCCCTGCCTGGGAGCACCAGGCCACAGCCGCTGCTCGGGGCTCGGCTCCCCTGCCCCTGCGCCTGTCCGTGTCGGACCCAAGCAGGGCCCGCAGGGCTCTGGTGGCCCCAGGTGGGCTTGTGCCCACATCCTTGCTGCAGCATGCAGAGGCTCCTGGGGCTCCTCCACCGGGGCCAGGAGCATCCGATGCCCAGCAGCACTTCCCTGTCCAGAGACAGCGATGCCCACCAGCTGCCAGAGGAGGGCCTGCACGGGCTGCACCGCGCGGCCGCCCGTGGCGACCTGGCCCGGCTGAGGCGGCACTGGTGGCTGAGGAAACGAGGCAAAAACCGTCGAGACCAGGCAAAGCGGTGAGGGGCTGGGGGGTGCGCTTAAAGGCTTGGGGTGGGATCGCTCTCCCGTGGCGTGCGAGCTTCAGCCTGGTGCCGCTGCGTACGCGGCTCTGGCACCAACCCTCCTTCTGCAGCAGGTGTCAGCAAGAGCTGAGGCGATGGAGGGCTGAGGCTGGGCGTTGTCCGGCCAGGCAGCCTCTCGCCCTGAAGTCACTGGCACTGGACATAGTCGGGAGCACATGCTCCTACCAGCCCTTGGCAAAGCCTTCAGCCCCGTGCAGAGAGACGGCTGAAGCCCAGGGCAGAGTCAGGAGCACGGCAGCAAGGGCACCGCCTCCTCTGGAACCCTGGGTCAGAGCTTATGGGTGTGACCCGTTCAGTGACAAACTGGATCTGATTGATACAGCAGTGCGCGACGGGTTAAGAAGAAGGTTACTCAGAGGCATAGAGTGGTAACCAGGCTAGAGTAAGAGAAAGTGGGAACCACTAAGGAGGAGTTGTTAGGCTTGGACGGGCCTATAGAGGGCTACGCGTGATCAAAAGGAATGCACCAACCAGAAGTCTGTAACTATGTTTGCCAGCCACGTGCAGCGCGTGGAGGGGCTCAGAAAAACTATGTAAGATCTGGCATTGGGACAATAAAGGGTCTCCATTTCTCGACTATCTTGGAGCCTGTGTCGTCATTCCCTTCAAGAGCTGATCACTGAGAGGGCTTTTCCCTCTCAGCTGGCAGAGGGGAACAATCCAGCTTTGCTTGGAATTGCTGGGGCGGCTCGAGCGCTGCTTGAAGGGTGTGCTGCCGACCGCCACTGCCCTGTCCTCTCCCTGTGGGGTTGTTTAGCAGCCGCTCGGGCATTAGCAGTTCTCTCCTGTCCTGTGGGTGATCAGCGTCAGGGCATTCACCGCCCTTCTGCCGCTCGAGTGATTGTGGAAAAACTTGGAGACTTACACTGACTTCGCACTCTTCATGGAGTTCCACAGCCTCCAAAGCTTACGTTCTGCTTGGCATTGGCAAGTGGAGACTTGTGGCCCTGCGCGTGTTCCACAGCCAGAAGTGATTTGGGGCATTGCCTGCCTGTGGAAAGCTAATTTATTTTGGTTTTAGGACACCGCTGCACCTTGCTTGTGCGAACGGCCATGCAGACGTTGTTCGATTCCTGGTGCAAGAGAAGTGCCTGCTGAACCTTTGTGACAACACTGGCAGATCGCCACTCATGATGGTATGTGGAACACGTTACTCTGCTCTAAGTGGGGCTTTATCAATTGTGCTTCCAATGACAAGTGTCTTGCCGCATTCTTCACACCGACCTGTAGAGAAACATGAAAGTTGTAATCGGCACGTAATAGGCATACACTAGCTCATCTCGGAAGACGCTCTTATCTTCCAGCACTGGGAAGCTGCTGTAGCTGTGACAGAGTGAAACACGGCACAAGTCCTTCCTTTTCTTTGTGTTGTTTGCAGGCAGTGGAGAGCCAGCATGAAGAATGCGTGGCGATTCTGCTAGAGCACCGTGCCGACCCAAACCTGGAAGGTTACAGAGGCAAGTCTGCCCTTCACCTGGCTGCCGCAGCTCCTAACACGTCTGTAGCAGAGATGTTAGTTGAGCATGGTGCACACCTTGAAGCAAAGGACTGTGTAAGTTTTGAATCTGGGCAGCACTGCTCTTTGGGAAAGGCACTTAATTCGTCTGGGTTGTTCTGACGGGGATTCTTTATCCTTTCAGGAGAGAAATACCCCGCTTCTTCTTGCCATCTCCAGCCATCATAAAGAGATGGTAAAGTTTCTTCTTCAAAAAGGAGCGAATGTGTGTGCTCGAAATTTCTTTGGAAGGTGAGGCATTGCTCCAAAGTGCATGTGGCTCTCCTTAGCATTGTCACTGGAATGAACAGGAGAAGGAGAGTCAGTGTTGTCCAAGAGACAATGGGCATCAAGTGAAACAAGAGGCCTTCCCACAGCTGCTTAGGAGAAACCCTCTCAGCATGAGGAAGGTTAATCAGGGGAGCAGGTGGCACCAGGGGTTTGAGCAGCCTCCATCCTATGAGGCTTTGAAGAGCAGAGTGGAAGAAGCCTTGAGCAACGTGCTCTGGCCTCGTGGCTGAGTCTGCTCTGGGGAGGCGGCTGGCCAGGAGCTGTCTGGAGGTGCCTTCCAGCCTCAGTCCTCCAGCACTCCCCTGTGTGTGGCTTTGCTTTCCCTGTGCTTGTAGGAATCGGGGAGGGAATTGTTTGGGGAGGAAACAGGGATTAGAATAACAACAACACAGAGCCTGCAAATGCTGCTATGTTTCATACCACCTTTTGGATGCTTTAGGACTGCTCTTACGCTTGCCGCTTCTGCTGGGGAAACGGATGTAATAGAGCTACTTCTTTCCTACGGTGCCAACATTGCTTGCGATACGGCTGTGGATTATGCTCTCCGGTCGGGACATTCTGAGTGAGTGTTTTGTACGTCACTGTTAGAGCGGCTGAGTTGTCAGAGTGTCCGTGCTGATTTGTCACCCTTTGTGATAGATGCACAAAGGCTTAACGATATCTTCAGACCTTTCTTGAAGCTGGGCTCGGTGATGTCTTCTCATAAATCACCTTCCCAAGTCAAGAGAGGATTTGGAAGTAGAGGAGAACTTCCACCCACAAGGCTTTCTTAGAAATCCCGCTTGTGTTGCTAAGCCCAGTTCCGCTCCACTGACCAGGAAAGAGGCACCTTTTCTTTCAGTGGGGATCTTACCAGTGTCCCTTTAGATAAACCCTCAAAGAGATCCCTGGTGGTGTAGCAGGTCCACCATCATGGGGAGACTGACACCGCACACAGACAGTTCTGAACTGGTTCCAAGTCAGTTGCTGTCCTAGGCAAGAGCAAGGATACTAGGCAAGGATGTTTTGGATCTGACTGCCTGTATGTTCTCTCTATCTGCGTGTAGCCTTTGCAAGAAACTGGTAGAACATGCACGCTGTGAAAAGACGGGAGAAGCTTCTGCTGGCGCTGCACAAGACACAGCAGTCCCCAGCAGATTCTGCTCTCCGAGGACTGAGCGCTTTGCACTGGCCACACTTGCTTTGGATGGAGAAGGTAGGATCCTGAAGTGTGGAAGAGCTGATGAGGACAACTAATGTGGCCTGATGTCAGACCGCTTCCCGTATTTGGGGGCAGGGCTTGACTGGCAGGGAAAAGCAGAGTGCCAGGAATGCTCACACTGTCTCGCTTCGTCCATCCCTTGTAGGTGCCCTGCCAGCTGTAGGAGCAGAGCAGGAGGAAGAGGCTGAATTGCCCTGGGATCGCAAGGTACTTTCTGTGAAGGACCCACTGGGCTCCCATTTGGCTCGCTTACTTTGGGGCAAGTTTACCTCTGGGCTCGCTTACCTCTGTTGCTGCCTCCGCCACTTGTTTGTGACTGGGGCCCTTGAACTACTTGTGCTCCAGCCCAGCTGTTCAGTTTGCGCTGGGTTGGTGAAACTGCTGGGAGAACTGGGTCTCGCTGCAGCTGGCCTTTCAGTTAGAGTTCCAGTCTAGGGAAAGCATGTTCTACGTAATGAAGCAGCAAAGATTATTCCTGCTGCTTAAAATCTTCTGAGCTTCTCAAAGGGGCTGGCCGGGAGTGGACTGTTGCTTTTCACCATACTTCACCAGTGCTCCGGTAACCTTTATGTGGCAATTCTTAACGCCAACAACGAAGAGATACCAGAGAATAGCATTGAGGGCTTGCAGCTCTGCTTTCAGCGTGCATTCCTTGGCCGCGAGCATGTTCTCAGAAGCAGCAGGGAGATTCCAGGCCATGCTTAAGCTCTGGCAGAACGAAGTCTGGCTTCTGCTTTACAACTGCTGAAATGCCATTGGAGGCAACAATAGTTCTGCAGATTCCATTCTCCACTGCCCGCCTTTTTGCGTAGGTAGAAAGCCCCTGCCCAGTCTCTCAGGCTATGTTCCAAGAAGAGAAAAAACGTTAAGCCTTCCCTCTGTTTTAAGAAACAGAAACCCTCACAAAGAGCTGCTGATAGTTGAGGCTAAGAAAGATGGAGAGAGGTCCCCAGCTGTGCCTGGTGGTGGTGCACTTCCAATCCTTTGTTTCAGTCAGAAGACTGACCTAGTTGTAGAACCTAATGAGTAAAAGCACAGCTCATATTCCCATGTTCTCACTGACTTTGTCATGCTCACGGAACCCCATTTCTTTAGGATCAAGACAGACAGCTGCAGCTTGAGCTTCCTGGTGCTCCTGAAAGTCTGTCCGTGTCAGAAGCCCCACCTGAAGCTACTGAGAGCCAGCTCAGTGACACTGAGAAAGACGTAGAGCGCTTGCAAGAGGAATTGGAGATGGTTAAAGCTAAGGTATGGAAAGGCAGCACTATAGGGATAAATCCAAGGGTGGTTGTCCTTTCTCTTCCCTTCTTCCCCCTCTCTGCTGGTGACCAACACAACGGGCCCTTTGGGGAGCTTTTCACAAGCTGGAGGGACAAAGCAGTGCGTTAGGAGGCACCTTCCAGGGGGTAGGTTTGACCAGAGCAGTTTGCGCTTTCTCAAAACTTGGGTGTGCTCTGAGACACAGAGGGTGCGGCACCACTTGGGTGTGCTCTGACAACGGTTGTAAATTTTTTTTCATGTCTCTGTGTTGGGACCAGCATTGGCAGTGTCTGTGCCAGAGTCGCAGACAAAGCAGGCTGAGTTTTGTGCCAGCGTTCAGGAAATTCTGTAGAAAATCTACAGAGCTATAGGAGAGGGGTTAGTACAAAATGCAGTGAAGTAACATGCATGGGGGTTTGAGAGTGGAAGCAGTCAATTTCCCTCCCTAAAGACTAGGCTGACCACCATGGATTGATTCTTCCTTTGGTTTTGCAGGTGGAGGCATCGGAACAAGCGTGTATTGAGTCTGAGGTCTGGGTAAAATACCTGGAGACTGTACTGGAGGATAAGAAGAGAGAAGCAGCAGCTTCTTCCCAGAAAGTGCAAGGCTTTCTGGAGCCATCCTTTGGAACTGGAGCTCTCCAAAAGCTGGAAGAACGCATGCAAGGGTAGGCAGGGTAGTAAGACAGAGGGGCGAGACGCTGCTTTCTGGGACTCTGTGAACGCAGGGGAATTGCCTCGTCACATCACAGAAAGTTAATACAGGATTTGGAAAGAAGCCTTTGCTTTAGCTTATGTTCTTGCACACTGTTCTTTCCAACTGTGTGCTCTTGTGGAGTTCCCCAATAAGGCCTGTATTTCTCTTTCAGACTCAAAGCTGGAAGTGACAGATTGGAAGCCACAATCCAGCAACAAAGCAGACTGATTGAAGCCCTTCAGAGACACCAGCAAGCCTCTGCCTCAGTAAGTCAGTGATAAACTTCCCTCTTCCCTGTGAGCTCCTGCGCCTAGCTAAGTAGTTCTGTGGGGACAAAGTAAGATGAGATTTTTCTGCCAAGCTTAGGGGAGCTGAGTTCTTGACCAGCTGTGCTGACTGTAAGCTGCTCTGAAAATCCTGCCGGTCTGTTCCCCAGCTTTCTGGTTTTGAGAGTTTTCCCATGATACTACGGCAAGTCCTACAGCACCAGGAAGTTCTTAGCACTAGAAAAAATAAGGGTTCACTGGAATGCACTGGTCTAGGTATTTTCTGCTTTAGACCAGTGGTGATATTGAAGATCGCAGGCTGCACTTGAGATATACCTCCTGCGTGAGAGGTGGTAGTCAAGTTTGCACAATGCTGCACAGCCCCGACCTGACATGCCGCGCTGTCGCTAATAAAGCAGTTCCTCTTGGCGTAAAGGAGGGGCTTTTATCTGTGAAGCAAATGATTCTTCTTGTCTGCCTGGGGAGGAGGGAGGTGAACATGAGCCCTGTACTCTACTGAGACTGGCAGGAGGGGAAGAGCGGCAGAGAGGTGTGAGGCAGGAAAGTTGCACGCAGCATGACTTTTCGCTTCTTTTTGTGCTTCTGTAGGCTCGTAATCACCCGGAGGACTTGGTAACTGCCTTTCAGTCAGCACAGACAACCGCAGACGGGCATCCACACCAGCAGGTATGTATGGGAATGCTTTCTGTGAATGACTATTTTAGTCTTTGAATACCTGCTGGGCAGGTAGTGGGTGAAAAGACCAGGGGAGCCATGGGAAACCCTCCTGCTTTTATGGCAGGGCACGTTCAAGGGAAGGGGAAGCCCTGCTACTCCTGCTTCCCCAGTACTGCTACCGAGTTCTGCCTAGGCTATCTGCACATACCACATGTAGATGCTGTCCCTGTGCTGGTTCTACCATGTATCGTTTCTGTTTTGAAAGCATCAGTGTCAGAGAACAGAAGAGAAGCTGGTTGAGTTGAAATGCCCAGTCGAAGTGCGCCTCGAGCAGGAAATGAAAAGCAACAGCGAACTGCGGAGAGAATGTCTCAGGTATGGCTTGTTAGCACTTTAAAGAGAGATCCCATAGAGTAGAAATCAAGCTTCATGGAGGCTGAATGTAAAAATAGGTGAGGGTAACTGTCTGTGAGCAAATTCAAGCCTCACGCTAGGTCTTACAAGGCTCTTCTGTACACGTGCCTATGGTTTTACAGAGCTGCCAAAAGAACTTCAAGTGCAGGTTGCCCTGCAATTCTCCTGGGAGGGCAGGAAGTCCCTTCTCCATTTATTCCTCCGTTCAGGTGCAAGGTGGACCCTCCAAGTGATCTGCGGCACTGGAATGCTGGTTTTTCTCAGTAACTCCTGGTCTGTCAAGCGTGTTAAAGAAGAAGCAAGGCTTCTCTATGCTGTTTATGTCTGAGAATGTGAAACAGGCTGGTAGTTCCTTCACCTCCTACCTCAATGTTTTCTTGACTAATTTGCTGCACAGGTTAAGGAGGCTTCTGAACGGAGCTCTGCAGAAACTAAGAGAATCTGAGGCCAGAGAAAGAAAGCTCATGATTAATACTGCAAGAGACATGACGAGCAGCTGCTCTGAAGGGGCCAGTGAAGCTGATAAATTAACAGCAAAGGTGAGCTCCAGATTCTGCAGGATTTTGTGGTTTCTTTTTTTGTCTGTTAATGTTCACACCTCTGTTGTTCTTTTCTATGCTCCTTCTTGTATTGTGAGACGTCTGTTCTCTCCTTCATGCTCCTTCTGTTGTCATACATAGCAGGTATTGTAGAAGGAGTCAAGTGCCCTTGTGGTGGCTCATTCTTAGTCCAAAGGCTCGTAGCATTCTCGTGGCTTCACTGCCATTAGAAGAGTTCTCTTAAATGACAGGGAATGGCATTGTGTTTAGGCAGTGTAAAATGAAGATTAAGTTTCCGGGTTTTTGTTTGTTTTTATTTTTTGTTTGTGTTTGTTTTGAGGGATTTTTGTTTGTTCGTTTTCTATCTATTTATAAAAGGCAGGAACCTCCCGAGTGTATTTTTAGAAGGTATAGAAAAGGTGTATTTCTGGGGGAGAAGAGTAAGACAGCATCGCAGCTGGCCTTTGGGACTTAATGGGACATCTGCTATATCCTCCGTATCCTTGCAACCAAACATCAGCTTTGACCTAGAGAGAAAATGCGTTCCTCCAGCAGTTCTGTCAAAGTGGCCTCCTGAGGCACTGTTTCCAAAGCTTTCAGAGTAAGGGCAGGAAGAGTGTTTGTTGCTCGTGCCTACTCCGTTCTGCACTGCAGCGCTTCCCCCCACACACAATAGGCATTCTTTCTGGTGTCTGGGTAGAGGTGTGTTTGATGTCCCATGAGCAGAGGAGCATTTTGGGCAAGAGCGTCCCTAGCAAAAGAACCGAGGAAGGATGGAAACTTGGGGAATCCTGTCAGCAAAGATCTTAAAGCTGTTCTTCTCTTAAAAGACGAGCCTGCCTTTACTTTGCTTTTAATACCGAGTCAGAAGGTGACAAAGACCATCTTGACACCCTACCCCTTTATGCATTGCTCTCCACAGCTCAATGAACTTTCGCAGCAGCTGGAGATGGAGTCTGGAAAATGCAGGCAGCTAGAAGCACAAAATTGCGACCTGCAAGAAGAGCTGTCTGCTCTGCGTGGGTCTCAGGAAAAACTGGAGAAGAGCAATGGCCAGCTGCAAGAAGAGGTGGCATGCATCAAAGCTCTTCTGAAGACTTACAAGGTGGGTCACAGGCAAAAGCAACAGCATGAGACAGAGATAAGAAAGAGCCTGACAAGGAACAAGTGCTCGGACCAGAAGTCGCAGGTGATGTTTGTATTTGGGGTCTTGCCCCTCATTCTTTCTGTGAGGCGTTGTTCTCCACAGGCACAGAAGTCCCTGTGAATTGTGTATGGAGCCTTTGGAAAAGGCTTACAAGCAGAGGACTGTCTTACAGAGACAGAAGTGTCTTAGCACTGACTCTGAAGTAAGAACAGAGTGCTGAGAACTGGTGTCCTCCAGACTAAAATGAATGGTTGACCTGTGGGAGTTTCCGGCTTCTGCCTTCACTGCTGGTGGTAGTGAGGAGGCAAGTGGCCTCCCCTTAGTGAGGCTGGGCCCTTGAAACTGGGTATGTGTGACTGATGGGGGGATGGTTCTCTTCTTCTTTGTGGTGATGGAAATTTCATTATCTGCTTCAGACACAGGCAGCCTCTCCAGACGTGCAAGAACTGACAAGATCCCCTCCTTGCACTTCGCTGGGAAAGAGCCCAAAGCACAGAAGCAGAGATGCTGACTCTGAAGAGGAGGATGTTAGGGAAAAGACACCACAAGATCATACTTTTGCATATGAGTCCATGCAGGAAAGACTGGAAAATTACAGGTACTACTATCTGGAGGAAGTAAACCTCAGAAGATGCCTACAAAAGGACCTCAAAAGGTATGTCTGGACGTTTTTTGGAGTGAGAGCAAGATGCTGCTTTTTCCCTGTACATTTTCTTCCTAACATCCCTTTTTTTTGTCTGGTCAGCATTATGTCAGTAAATATGCCTAACAAGGCATATTGATAAAAGACTCCTCTGCAAACCTTCCTCTTTTTTAGAACTGCCTTCATAATGCTTCAGTGTTCCCGCAGTACCATCACTGGTCGTGGCATTACAAAAGCATTTTTGAAGTTGGCATTGTCTTAACATGTGGTCTTCTGGCCACTCTGATAATGTGTTCCTCATTGTAACGTTCTCTGCGATATAAGGCAGAGAAGCGAAATTGCCTGTCCTATTGTCCTGTCTGCAAACATGAATGCTTGAATAATATGGGCCTTCTAGAGAGCAGAATCTCTGAATCTGCTGATTCAATCTCTCTGAATTTTTCAGAACTCGTCAGAGACTAGCTGAAGTCAAAGCTCAGCTCCACCAGAAGCACCACTGAAGCCTGCGTGGCTCAGGTCAGCATTCATAAATGTTATTCTCAACCCCTCTTAAAGCATATCTGTGAGCAAGCTTACGCTTCTGAGCCTCAAGTTAGAATCCCTTTGTGGTTCCAAAACACACCTTCTTTATGCTAAAACAACTGCTAAGCATCAGAAGAGTACACAACTGTATGGGGGCGGGCTGAAGACCTCTGGTCATTGGGGGGTGTGCAAAATACAGAGTGCCCTTCTTCTTCTGCAAAGCCGTAAGGGAAAGAGTGAAGGGAAAGAAAGGGAGAATAGACAAAATAACCGTACAAATGGTAATAGGAGAACAGGCACCAGACAAAGACATGCCGCACTGAAGGCTGCGTTAGGGCCTGGTTGCAGCAAGAAGATGTTTGCCTTTTCAAAGGCAGATCCTTTTCAACGTTTTCAAGGTGAATGCGGAAGCTGTATTTTAGGAGTAGTGTTCCAAAGAATGCCCAGTTTGAATGCTTAGAGAGTAGGGACACTTGAGGATGAAGAGGGCTGCAGAGGACTAAGTCTAACACTGATGAGCAAGAGTCATTTGCAGGTTCCCTCACAACGTTCTGTGTGTAGCCTGTGGTATTTCCTTCACTAACTTCTGGAATACTGGTAATTGGAGGTGAAAAGGTGTTCCTGCCTTGTGCATTTTCTTCTTATTGTGTGTTTCCCTGTTTTCACAGCTGGATATCATTACTGATCAGATGAAGGTGGAGCAGACAAAGTCCCAGTCCAGAAAACAAGCCATAGTTCTACCAAGATGGAAGATGACTGCCAACACTTGCCTTCTGCCCCATAATTCGGGCAGTTTCCAGGCCGTGAGCAAAAGCAGCCATTGCCCCCACCACGCTGGCAAGAACGCAGCGGTTCTGTGCAGATAACAGCCTGCCTTTAATTCCAAGTTCTGTCGCCCGCCTTGGCATTTAATAAACCATGTCACGTAGTGTGGGTCTTTGTCTGTTCCCTTCTCCCTTACGGACTTTGCTTCTCCTCTCCCATGCCCATGTGACTGTTCCCTCTGATTCCTTCTGCTCGTCTCTCTTACTGACCAGGAGCATCCTGTGAACATCAAATGTATTATTTCCGTTGTGGGAAGCAGACCAACCCTCTTGCAGATGTGTCCTGTGAGTTACACAGTACCAAGGGAAACTCCTGGGTGAACTAGGGACAAGGGCTTGGGATGGAAAAAGGGAGAATACACAAAGACAGAGGTGTCATTTGCCTCTTGTGGCTGGAAATGATTCCCTTGCAAAAGGGATAGCCCACGACAAGCGGGGGACCTCAACCACACTGTCCATGAGGCTGGCAGAGAGCTTTAATGCTGCGGCCAGATTTCTGAATGCAGGGGAAATGATTTGTAGGCTTCAAACCAGCAACCTCTGAGACCCGGGCTCTCCCATATAAAGAGATCTTCTGCCACTCATCTGGCAAATTCAGGGAGGGCTGAAGGCAGAGGAAAACACCACCTGCGCACCCACTCCATCCAGCAATTGCCCCAATCCCCTGAAGTCCCTTTTGATAGTCTCCAGGCTTCTCTCAGCAATTTCATCACTGCCACCCTGAATTCTCACTAATGGGTAATAATCGGAGGGGGGCTAACGAGGTCAGGAAGTTTCCTGGTAATGTCCTTGACCCGAGCCGCAGGTAGGCTGCAGACTTCCCTACGGGTAGGGTCGAGCTGACATATGGGGCCCTCTGTTCCCTTCAGAAGGGAGTCGCCTACAACCATTACCCTTCTTTCCTTCTTGTTGGAGGAAGTCTTGAGGCGTGGAGTCAACTTGCTGGGTCCTTGCGGCTCCCTTGACTGCCTCCAGCGGCCTCGATGCGGAAAATCGCCTGCCCGCCGCGATCCACTCTCCGCAACAGCACGCGACTGCCTTGGACTGCAAACCTCTACGGAGGGAGCAAAAGAAGGGGGCAGGGGGAAGTTCTCATTCCCTGTGAAGGAGTTACTTTGCAAGACCCCTTGTTTGCCTATGGAGTGACTGTGGGACACACCTCTGTGGTGGTTTTACTCAGGTGGGCAGCTGAGCTCCATCACAACCGCTCACTCACTCCCACTCCTCAAAGGGAAAAGGGGGAGAAAATACGATGAAAAGGGCTCAAGGGTTGAGACAAGAACAGGGAGTTCACTCAACAGCTATTGTGAAGGGCAAAACAAACTCAGAGTATGGAAATTAGTAAAATCTATTGGCTGTTACTTAGTAACAAGCCAGAGAAGTGAGAAACAAAGGAAAGAAACCAAAGCCAACTTCGTCCCACCCACCCTCTTCCACCTCCTCCCCCTGAGCGGCACGGGGGAATGGGGGCTGCGGTCAGTCTGAAGCCAGGGATAGAAGAATGGGGGCTTGCTTAATCATATTAATGATTAATGATTAAAGGATTTATCTGTGAAAGCAACACAATTGACGCTCAGGACGTATGTCTTGACACTGAGCAAGGTGTTTTCCACTTTGAAATTCATCCAAATACTAGTCAAAAGACTGTGCTTATATATTGGTCAAGGCTGTGTGTGTTTAAGAACTGCTTGTGCTTTTGCAGAAGTAGATAAGGAGAATATTACTCTCCCTAGCAAAAATCATTCTAGCTTTTGTATCTGTAACTTTGTTAGAATTGTCGGGTGTGATTTTTATATTTGGCACCAGTGGTATCCCACCAGTTGATCAAGTCTAACAATACAATATAAACAAGGTGCTGGTCATCACTGGTGAGACACAATCTTCGGGTGGTCACCAACGGCAAATGGCATTCTCAATACATTGTGTCACCCGATCATAGTCATATTGACCTTAGTTGGTATGAGTCTTGTATTGTATGTAATTATACTACTCTGGAACTGGAGAATGTTATACCGCATAGCCATGCTGACTTCTTTGTTGCACGTCCATGGTATGGCATTAAGTGATCAGTACCAAGTTGGGAATCTTTGCTGCGAGTAAAAGAATTTACTAATCTTCTAGAAAGGGGGGACTGAAGCCAGGGATAGAAGATCGGGGGCTTGCTTGATCGTATTAATGATTTCTAAATAAAACAATTGTAATTATTAAAGCCAGGAATGAAAGAAAGGGGGCTTGCTTAATTGCTTTAAAATAGATAATGCTGCGTGTCTTTGCTTACTGCTGTGCAAATTAATCGAAACAAGGAGTCTTGGGGCCCCTCACAGAAGATGTTTCCTGACAAAAATGGGGAACCTGTCTCAAAAACCAGCTGAGACCGACCTTGTGGTTTGGACAAGAGCCAAGGGGCAGCTGAGTCTGTACAAAGGCACGGGGTCAACTAGTGGTGATGAAGAGGAGTTATCGGACTTCATCCCCACGACCCCCCGACGACCACCACCAGAAGGCACTGCGCAGGTACAGATGGGAGGGGTTTATGGAAATGACTTCTTGGAGCTAATTTTAATACAAAACGGGGATAGGTTAGGCATACGCATAAGCGTATTGGGAAACTTCATGCATATGTAACTTTTTACTGCATATAACCAAAGCAAGTTGCCGCGTTAAGGTGCGCGTGCCTTTGGGGGCTATCCCGCATGTGACCGGCGCCAAGATAAACCACATACCTACTTTATAACTTATTTGTGTTGAGTTATAGTCTTCTTCCATGAACCAAGTCCCTGATGCTTTGTCTCCACCGCTCCTTCACGGTCACTCTCTGCCCCAGCTCCACGTGGGGTCCCTCCCATGAGATGCCATCCTTCCAGAACTGAGCAGGACTGCTGCCCACAGGCAGCAACTCTTCAAGAACTGCTCCCACATGGCTCCGTACCATGGGGTCCGTCCGTCAGGAGCAAACTGCTCCAGCACGAGTCCCACACGGGCGGCAGCTCCCCCCAGAACCCCTGCTCCTGCGTGGGCTCCTCTCCACGGGCTGCAGCTCCGGCCCGGGGCCTGCTCCTGCGGGGGCTCTCCATGGGCCGCAGCCTCCTCCAGGCCACATCCACCTGCTCCACCGGGGGCTCCTCCACAGGCTGCAGCGTGGAGATCTGCTCCGTGTGGGACCCATGGGCTGCAGGGGAACAGCCTGCTCCATCGGGGGCCTCTCTCCACAGGCCGCAGGGGAACTTCAGCTCTGGCACCTGCAGCACCTCCTGCCCTCCTTCTGCACTGAGCTTGGTGTCTGCAGGGCTGGTTCTCACTCCTCCCTCTCCCAGCTGATGTTGTTCCACAGTTTTGTTTGTTTGTTTGTCTTCCCTTTCTTAAATATGCTTTCACAGATGCACAAACAGCAATTTTTGGCTCATCTCTGGCCAGCATCAGGTCCCTTTGGAGCCAGCGGAATCTGGCCCTTATCTAACATGGGCATCTTCTGGACTCTTCTCACAGAGGCTACCCCTGCAGTGCCCTGCAGATAAAACCTTGCTATGTAAACCCAATACTCCTATAGGAAGAGATCTTCTGCCATTCCTCTGGCAAATTCGGGGAGGGCCCTCTGCACCCAGACGGTCTGGAGCACGGGGACACCTTCAGCCGCTGTCACCAACCCAGCGACAGCACTGTGGCAGCACAAGTGAAGAATGGCCCCGCAGGAGCTGGACGTCAGGGGGGACCTGTCCCTGGATGTGGGTACAGTGCTGCCCTGTGCCCGGGAGAGTGTGGGGGTGAGCTAGGACAGCTGCCAGATCAACCACAGCCATGCAGAAGTAATGCTGTGCCCCTGCCAGCGGCGGGAATTAGAGGGAACGGTCAAATGAGTAGGGGAGGGGAGAAGCAAAGCCCCGAGGGGAGAAGCAAAGCCCGGAAGGGAGAAGAAGACAAAGACCTGCACTACATGACATGGTTTATTAAATACCAAGGAGGGTGACAGAACTTGGAATTAAAGGCAGGCTGTTATGTGCACAGAACCGCCGCATTCATGCCGGCATGGCGGGGCCAATGACTGCTCTTGCTCACTGCCTGGAAACTGCCCGAATTACGGGGCAGAAGGCAAGTGCTCGCAGTCTACTGCCATCTTGGTAGAACTATGGCTTGTTTTCTGGACTGGGACTTCGTCTGCTCCACCTTCATCTGATCAGTAATAATGTTCAGCTGTGAAAACAGGGAAACGCACAATAAGAGGGGAATGCTTAAGGAAGGAACACGTTTTCACCTCCAACTACAAGCATTTCAGAAGTTAGTGAAGGAAATACCACAGGCTACACACAGAACATCTAAAGGGAACCTGCAAATGACTCTTGCTCATCAGTGACTCTTGCTACAAAAAGACTCTTGCTACAGGCTTGGGGGAGAGTGGCTCAAGAGCTGTGCAGAGGAAAAGGATCTGGGGGTGTTGGTCGATGCTCGCCTGAACGTGAGCCAGCAGTGTGCCCAGGTGTCCAAGAAGGCCAACGGCATCCTGGCTTGTATCAGGAAAAGTGTAGCCAGCAGCACCAGGGAGGTGATTTTTCCCCTGTACTCTGCTCTGGTGAGGCTGCACCTTGAGTACTGTGTTCAGCTTTGGGCTCCTCAGTGCAAGAAGGACATCAAGGCCCTGGAACGTGTCCAGAAAAGGGCTATAAAGCTGGAGAGACCTCAGGGGAGACCTTATTGCTGTCTACAACTACCTGAAAGGAAGGTGTGGGGAGCTGGGGGTCCACCTCTTCTCTCAGGTAACTAGTGACAGGATTGGAGGGAATGGCCTCAAGTTGCACCAGGGGAGGATAAGGTTATAAATGAGGAGACATTTCTTCTCAGAAAGAGCAGTCAGACATTGGAGCTGGTTGCCCAGGGAGGTGGTGGCGTCACCGTCCCTGGAGGTGTTCAAGGCAAGGTTGGACCTGGCGCTTAGGGACGTGGGTTAGTGAGTGACATTGGTAGTAGGGTGATGGTTGGACCAGTGATCTTGAAGGTCTCTTCCAGCCTTAATGATTCTATGATTCTATGATTCTGTACCAGTGCAGAGAACAACACTATATGGGCTGCCGCAGGGAATGTTAACTCCATCCCAGACAGACCCAGTACAACTGGGGCAGGTGCCAGCTCAACCATGGCCACAGGGAAGTAATGCAGTGCCCCTGCCAGCCAGGCACGTTCTCGATGCCTCCTGAGGAGCCCTGCCCCATCGCATGGCCCGAGATCCCCATCCACGCTGCGGAAGAACGTCAACTGAGGCACAAAGAGCTCTTAAGGCAGGAGCCAGAAAGTGCCGCAGTCACTGCTGGACTGTGGGGGGGTGTGGCCCTCCAACTTAAGAGGACACTTGTGACGCCCCTGGTGATGCCCATTGTGACACAATGTGCCACCATCGCTGAGACGCAGTGTATGTGCACCCCTGCCAGCAGGAGTGCTCAGTGCTGTTGCCTCTGCTGTGGGAGCAACAGCGCTGCCCTGGCTGGGAGCCTCGGTGCGTCCCTGCCCTGCCTGGGAGCACCAGGCCACAGCCGCTGCTCGGGGCTCGGCTCCCCTGCCCCTGCGCCTGTCCGTGTCGGACCCAAGCAGGGCCCGCAGGGCTCTGGTGGCCCCAGGTGGGCTTGTGCCCACATCCTTGCTGCAGCATGCAGAGGCTCCTGGGGCTCCTCCACCGGGGCCAGGAGCATCCGATGCCCAGCAGCACTTCCCTGTCCAGAGACAGCGATGCCCACCAGCTGCCAGAGGAGGGCCTGCACGGGCTGCACCGCGCGGCCGCCCGTGGCGACCTGGCCCGGCTGAGGCGGCACTGGTGGCTGAGGAAACGAGGCAAAAACCGTTGAGACCAGGCAAAGCGGTGAGGGGCTGGGGGGTGCGCTTAAAGGCTTGGGGTGGGATCGCTCTCCCGTGGCGTGCGAGCTTCAGCCTGGTGCCGCTGCGTACGCGGCTCTGGCACCAACCCTCCTTCTGCAGCAGGTGTCAGCAAGAGCTGAGGCGATGGAGGGCTGAGGCTGGGCGTTGTCCGGCCAGGCAGCCTCTCGCCCTGAAGTCACTGGCACTGGACATAGTCGGGAGCACATGCTCCTACCAGCCCTTGGCAAAGCCTTCAGCCCCGTGCAGAGAGACGGCTGAAGCCCAGGGCAGAGTCAGGAGCACGGCAGCAAGGGCACCGCCTCCTCTGGAACCCTGGGTCAGAGCTTATGGGTGTGACCCGTTCAGTGACAAACTGGATCTGATTGATACAGCAGTGCGCGACGGGTTAAGAAGAAGGTTACTCAGAGGCATAGAGTGGTAACCAGGCTAGAGTAAGAGAAAGTGGGAACCACTAAGGAGGAGTTGTTAGGCTTGGACGGGCCTATAGAGGGCTACGCGTGATCAAAAGGAATGCACCAACCAGAAGTCTGTAACTATGTTTGCCAGCCACGTGCAGCGCGTGGAGGGGCTCAGAAAAACTATGTAAGATCTGGCATTGGGACAATAAAGGGTCTCCATTTCTCGACTATCTTGGAGCCCGTGTCGTCATTCCCTTCAAGAGCTGATCACTGAGAGGGCTTTTCCCTCTCAGCTGGCAGAGGGGAACAATCCAGCTTTGCTTGGAATTGCTGGGGCGGCTCGAGCGCTGCTTGAAGGGTGTGCTGCCGACCGCCACTGCCCTGTCCTCTCCCTGTGGGGTTGTTTAGCAGCCGCTCGGGCATTAGCAGTTCTCTCCTGTCCTGTGGGTGATCAGCGTCAGGGCATTCACCGCCCTTCTGCCGCTCGAGTGATTGTGGAAAAACTTGGAGACTTACACTGACTTCGCACTCTTCATGGAGTTCCACAGCCTCCAAAGCTTACGTTCTGCTTGGCATTGGCAAGTGGAGACTTGTGGCCCTGCGCGTGTTCCACAGCCAGAAGTGATTTGGGGCATTGCCTGCCTGTGGAAAGCTAATTTATTTTGGTTTTAGGACACCGCTGCACCTTGCTTGTGCGAACGGCCATGCAGACGTTGTTCGATTCCTGGTGCAAGAGAAGTGCCTGCTGAACCTTTGTGACAACACTGGCAGATCGCCACTCATGATGGTATGTGGAACACGTTACTCTGCTCTAAGTGGGGCTTTATCAATTGTGCTTCCAATGACAAGTGTCTTGCCGCATTCTTCACACCGACCTGTAGAGAAACATGAAAGTTGTAATCGGCACGTAATAGGCATACACTAGCTCATCTCGGAAGACGCTCTTATCTTCCAGCACTGGGAAGCTGCTGTAGCTGTGACAGAGTGAAACACGGCACAAGTCCTTCCTTTTCTTTGTGTTGTTTGCAGGCAGTGGAGAGCCAGCATGAAGAATGCGTGGCGATTCTGCTAGAGCACCGTGCCGACCCAAACCTGGAAGGTTACAGAGGCAAGTCTGCCCTTCACCTGGCTGCCGCAGCTCCTAACACGTCTGTAGCAGAGATGTTAGTTGAGCATGGTGCACACCTTGAAGCAAAGGACTGTGTAAGTTTTGAATCTGGGCAGCACTGCTCTTTGGGAAAGGCACTTAATTCGTCTGGGTTGTTCTGACGGGGATTCTTTATCCTTTCAGGAGAGAAATACCCCGCTTCTTCTTGCCATCTCCAGCCATCATAAAGAGATGGTAAAGTTTCTTCTTCAAAAAGGAGCGAATGTGTGTGCTCGAAATTTCTTTGGAAGGTGAGGCATTGCTCCAAAGTGCATGTGGCTCTCCTTAGCATTGTCACTGGAATGAACAGGAGAAGGAGAGTCAGTGTTGTCCAAGAGACAATGGGCATCAAGTGAAACAAGAGGCCTTCCCACAGCTGCTTAGGAGAAACCCTCTCAGCATGAGGAAGGTTAATCAGGGGAGCAGGTGGCACCAGGGGTTTGAGCAGCCTCCATCCTATGAGGCTTTGAAGAGCAGAGTGGAAGAAGCCTTGAGCAACGTGCTCTGGCCTCGTGGCTGAGTCTGCTCTGGGGAGGCGGCTGGCCAGGAGCTGTCTGGAGGTGCCTTCCAGCCTCAGTCCTCCAGCACTCCCCTGTGTGTGGCTTTGCTTTCCCTGTGCTTGTAGGAATCGGGGAGGGAATTGTTTGGGGAGGAAACAGGGATTAGAATAACAACAACACAGAGCCTGCAAATGCTGCTATGTTTCATACCACCTTTTGGATGCTTTAGGACTGCTCTTACGCTTGCCGCTTCTGCTGGGGAAACGGATGTAATAGAGCTACTTCTTTCCTACGGTGCCAACATTGCTTGCGATACGGCTGTGGATTATGCTCTCCGGTCGGGACATTCTGAGTGAGTGTTTTGTACGTCACTGTTAGAGCGGCTGAGTTGTCAGAGTGTCCGTGCTGATTTGTCACCCTTTGTGATAGATGCACAAAGGCTTAACGATATCTTCAGACCTTTCTTGAAGCTGGGCTCGGTGATGTCTTCTCATAAATCACCTTCCCAAGTCAAGAGAGGATTTGGAAGTAGAGGAGAACTTCCACCCACAAGGCTTTCTTAGAAATCCCGCTTGTGTTGCTAAGCCCAGTTCCGCTCCACTGACCAGGAAAGAGGCACCTTTTCTTTCAGTGGGGATCTTACCAGTGTCCCTTTAGATAAACCCTCAAAGAGATCCCTGGTGGTGTAGCAGGTCCACCATCATGGGGAGACTGACACCGCACACAGACAGTTCTGAACTGGTTCCAAGTCAGTTGCTGTCCTAGGCAAGAGCAAGGATACTAGGCAAGGATGTTTTGGATCTGACTGCCTGTATGTTCTCTCTATCTGCATGTAGCCTTTGCAAGAAACTGGTAGAACATGCACGCTGTGAAAAGACGGGAGAAGCTTCTGCTGGCGCTGCACAAGACACAACAGTCCCCAGCAGATTCTGCTCTCCGAGGACTGAGCACTTTGCACTGGCCACACTTGCTTTGGATGGAGAAGGTAGGATCCTGAAGTGTGGAAGAGCTGATGAGGACAACTAATGTGGCCTGATGTCAGACCGCTTCCCGTATTTGGGGGCAGGGCTTGACTGGCAGGGAAAAGCAGAGTGCCAGGAATGCTCACACTGTCTCGCTTCGTCCATCCCTTGTAGGTGCCCTGCCAGCTGTAGGAGCAGAGCAGGAGGAAGAGGCTGAATTGCCCTGGGATCGCAAGGTACTTTCTGTGAAGGACCCACTGGGCTCCCATTTGGCTCGCTTACTTTGGGGCAAGTTTACCTCTGGGCTCGCTTACCTCTGTTGCTGCCTCTGCCACTTGTTTGTGACTGGGGCCCTTGAACTACTTGTGCTCCAGCCCAGCTGTTCAGTTTGCGCTGGGTTGGTGAAACTGCTGGGAGAACTGGGTCTCGCTGCAGCTGGCCTTTCAGTTAGAGTTCCAGTCTAGGGAAAGCATGTTCTACATAATGAAGCAGCAAAGATTATTCCTGCTGCTTAAAATCTTCTGAGCTTCTCAAAGGGGCTGGCCGGGAGTGGACTGTTGCTTTTCACCATACTTCACCAGTGCTCCGGTAACCTTTATGTGGCAATTCTTAACGCCAACAACGAAGAGATACCAGAGAATAGCATTGAGGGCTTGCAGCTCTGCTTTCAGCGTGCATTCCTTGGCCGCGAGCATGTTCTCAGAAGCAGCAGGGAGATTCCAGGCCATGCTTAAGCTCTGGCAGAACGAAGTCTGGCTTCTGCTTTACAACTGCTGAAATGCCATTGGAGGCAACAATAGTTCTGCAGATTCCATTCTCCACTGCCCGCCTTTTTGCGTAGGTAGAAAGCCCCTGCCCAGTCTCTCAGGCTATGTTCCAAGAAGAGAAAAAACGTTAAGCCTTCCCTCTGTTTTAAGAAACAGAAACCCTCACAAAGAGCTGCTGATAGTTGAGGCTAAGAAAGATGGAGAGAGGTCCCCAGCTGTGCCTGGTGGTGGTGCACTTCCAATCCTTTGTTTCAGTCAGAAGACTGACCTAGTTGTAGAACCTAATGAGTAAAAGCACAGCTCATATTCCCATGTTCTCACTGACTTTGTCATGCTCACGGAACCCCATTTCTTTAGGATCAAGACAGACAGCTGCAGCTTGAGCTTCCTGGTGCTCCTGAAAGTCTGTCCGTGTCAGAAGCCCCACCTGAAGCTACTGAGAGCCAGCTCAGTGACACTGAGAAAGACGTAGAGCGCTTGCAAGAGGAATTGGAGATGGTTAAAGCTAAGGTATGGAAAGGCAGCACTATAGGGATAAATCCAAGGGTGGTTGTCCTTTCTCTTCCCTTCTTCCCCCTCTCTGCTGGTGACCAACACAACGGGCCCTTTGGGGAGCTTTTCACAAGCTGGAGGGACAAAGCAGTGCGTTAGGAGGCACCTTCCAGGGGGTAGGTTTGACCAGAGCAGTTTGCGCTTTCTCAAAACTTGGGTGTGCTCTGAGACACAGAGGGTGCGGCACCACTTGGGTGTGCTCTGACAACGGTTGTAAATTTTTTTTCATGTCTCTGTGTTGGGACCAGCATTGGCAGTGTCTGTGCCAGAGTCGCAGACAAAGCAGGCTGAGTTTTGTGCCAGCGTTCAGGAAATTCTGTAGAAAATCTACAGAGCTATAGGAGAGGGGTTAGTACAAAATGCAGTGAAGTAACATGCATGGGGGTTTGAGAGTGGAAGCAGTCAATTTCCCTCCCTAAAGACTAGGCTGACCACCATGGATTGATTCTTCCTTTGGTTTTGCAGGTGGAGGCATCGGAACAAGCGTGTATTGAGTCTGAGGTCTGGGTAAAATACCTGGAGACTGTACTGGAGGATAAGAAGAGAGAAGCAGCAGCTTCTTCCCAGAAAGTGCAAGGCTTTCTGGAGCCATCCTTTGGAACTGGAGCTCTCCAAAAGCTGGAAGAACGCATGCAAGGGTAGGCAGGGTAGTAAGACAGAGGGGCGAGACGCTGCTTTCTGGGACTCTGTGAACGCAGGGGAATTGCCTCGTCACATCACAGAAAGTTAATACAGGATTTGGAAAGAAGCCTTTGCTTTAGCTTATGTTCTTGCACACTGTTCTTTCCAACTGTGTGCTCTTGTGGAGTTCCCCAATAAGGCCTGTATTTCTCTTTCAGACTCAAAGCTGGAAGTGACAGATTGGAAGCCACAATCCAGCAACAAAGCAGACTGATTGAAGCCCTTCAGAGACACCAGCAAGCCTCTGCCTCAGTAAGTCAGTGATAAACTTCCCTCTTCCCTGTGAGCTCCTGCGCCTAGCTAAGTAGTTCTGTGGGGACAAAGTAAGATGAGATTTTTCTGCCAAGCTTAGGGGAGCTGAGTTCTTGACCAGCTGTGCTGACTGTAAGCTGCTCTGAAAATCCTGCCGGTCTGTTCCCCAGCTTTCTGGTTTTGAGAGTTTTCCCATGATACTACGGCAAGTCCTACAGCACCAGGAAGTTCTTAGCACTAGAAAAAATAAGGGTTCACTGGAATGCACTGGTCTAGGTATTTTCTGCTTTAGACCAGTGGTGATATTGAAGATCGCAGGCTGCACTTGAGATATACCTCCTGCGTGAGAGGTGGTAGTCAAGTTTGCACAATGCTGCACAGCCCCGACCTGACATGCCGCGCTGTCGCTAATAAAGCAGTTCCTCTTGGCGTAAAGGAGGGGCTTTTATCTGTGGCCTCTGTGAAGCAAATGATTCTTCTTGTCTGCCTGGGGAGGAGGGAGGTGAACATGAGCCCTGTACTCTACTGAGACTGGCAGGAGGGGAAGAGCGGCAGAGAGGTGTGAGGCAGGAAAGTTGCACGCAGCATGACTTTTCGCTTCTTTTTGTGCTTCTGTAGGCTCGTAATCACCCGGAGGACTTGGTAACTGCCTTTCAGTCAGCACAGACAACCGCAGACGGGCATCCACACCAGCAGGTATGTATGGGAATGCTTTCTGTGAATGACTATTTTAGTCTTTGAATACCTGCTGGGCAGGTAGTGGGTGAAAAGACCAGGGGAGCCCTGGGAAACCCTCCTGCTTTTATGGCAGGGCACGTTCAAGGGAAGGGGAAGCCCTGCTACTCCTGCTTCCCCAGTACTGCTACCGAGTTCTGCCTAGGCTATCTGCACATACCACATGTAGATGCTGTCCCTGTGCTGGTTCTACCATGTATCGTTTCTGTTTTGAAAGCATCAGTGTCAGAGAACAGAAGAGAAGCTGGTCGAGTTGAAATGCCCAGTCGAAGTGCGCCTCGAGCAGGAAATGAAAAGCAACAGCGAACTGCGGAGAGAATGTCTCAGGTATGGCTTGTTAGCACTTTAAAGAGAGATCCCATAGAGTAGAAATCAAGCTTCATGGAGGCTGAATGTAAAAATAGGTGAGGGTAACTGTCTGTGAGCAAATTCAAGCCTCACGCTAGGTCTTACAAGGCTCTTCTGTACACGTGCCTATGGTTTTACAGAGCTGCCAAAAGAACTTCAAGTGCAGGTTGCCCTGCAATTCTCCTGGGAGGGCAGGAAGTCCCTTCTCCATTTATTCCTCCGTTCAGGTGCAAGGTGGACCCTCCAAGTGATCTGCGGCACTGGAATGCTGGTTTTTCTCAGTAACTCCTGGTCTGTCAAGCGTGTTAAAGAAGAAGCAAGCCTTCTCTATGCTGTTTATGTCTGAGAATGTGAAACAGGCTGGTAGTTCCTTCACCTCCTACCTCAATGTTTTCTTGACTAATTTGCTGCACAGGTTAAGGAGGCTTCTGAACGGAGCTCTGCAGAAACTAAGAGAATCTGAGGCCAGAGAAAGAAAGCTCATGATTAATACTGCAAGAGACATGACGAGCAGCTGCTCTGAAGGGGCCAGTGAAGCTGATAAATTAACAGCAAAGGTGAGCTCCAGATTCTGCAGGATTTTGTGGTTTCTTTTTTTGTCTGTTAATGTTCACACCTCTGTTGTTCTTTTCTATGCTTCTTCTTGTATTGTGAGACGTCTGTTCTCTCCTTCATGCTCCTTCTGTTGTCATACATAGCAGGTATTGTAGAAGGAGTCAAGTGCCCTTGTGGTGGCTCATTCTTAGTCCAAAGGCTCGTAGCATTCTCGTGGCTTCACTGCCATTAGAAGAGTTCTCTTAAATGACAGGGAATGGCATTGTGTTTAGGCAGTGTAAAATGAAGATTAAGTTTCCGGGTTTTTGTTTGTTTTTATTATTCGTTTGTGTTTGTTTTGAGGGATTTTTGTTTGTTCGTTTTCTATCTATTTATAAAAGGCAGGAACCTCCCGAGTGTATTTTTAGAAGGTATAGAAAAGGTGTATTTCTGGGGGAGAAGAGTAAGACAGCATCGCAGCTGGCCTTTGGGACTTAATGCGACATCTGCTATATCCTCCGTATCCTTGCAACCAAACATCAGCTTTGACCTAGAGAGAAAATGCGTTCCTCCAGCAGTTCTGTCAAAGTGGCCTCCTGAGGCACTGTTTCCAAAGCTTTCAGAGTAAGGGCAGGAAGAGTATTTGTTGCTCGTGCCTAGTCCGTTCTGCACTGCAGCGCTTCCCCCCACACACAATAGGCATTCTTTCTGGTGTCTGGGTAGAGGTGTGTTTGATGTCCCATGAGCAGAGGAGCATTTTGGGCAAGAGCGTCCCTAGCAAAAGAACCGAGGAAGGATGGAAACTTGGGGAATCCTGTCAGCAAAGATCTTAAAGCTGTTCTTCTCTTAAAAGACGAGCCTGCCTTTACTTTGCTTTTAATACCGAGTCAGAAGGTGACAAAGACCATCTTGACGCCCTACCCCTTTATGCATTGCTCTCCACAGCTCAATGAACTTTCGCAGCAGCTGGAGATGGAGTCTGGAAAATGCAGGCAGCTAGAAGCACAAAATTGTGACCTGCAAGAAGAGCTGTCTGCTCTGCGTGGGTCTCAGGAAAAAATGGAGAAGAGCAATGGCCAGCTGCAAGAAGAGGTGGCATGCATCAAAGCTCTTCTGAAGACTTACAAGGTGGGTCACAGGCAAAAGCAACAGCATGAGACAGAGATAAGAAAGAGCCTGACAAGGAACAAGTGCTCGGACCAGAAGTCGCAGGTGATGTTTGTATTTGGGGTCTTGCCCCTCATTCTTTCTGTGAGGCGTTGTTCTCCACAGGCACAGAAGTCCCTGTGAATTGTGTATGGAGCCTTTGGAAAAGGCTTACAAGCAGAGGACTGTCTTACAGAGACAGAAGTGTCTTAGCACTGACTCTGAAGTAAGAACAGAGTGCTGAGAACTGGTGTCCTCCAGACTAAAATGAATGGTTGACCTGTGGGAGTTTCCGGCTTCTGCCTTCACTGCTGGTGGTAGTGAGGAGGCAAGTGGCCTCCCCTGAGTGAGGCTGGGCCCTTGAAACTGGCTATGCGAAAGGTAAAGGTGAGCTCTGGATTCTGCACGCTTTTGTGATTTCTTTTTTTGTCTATTCATGTCCATACCTCTGTTGTTCTTTTCTATGGTCCTTCTTCTATTGTGAGTTGTCTGTTCTCTCCTTGATGCTCCTTCTGTTGTCATACATAGCAGGTGAACGCAGAGCAGTTGTCATTGTGGGTCAAAATGAACGTGCAGAGCAGTATCTGCAAGGGCACACTGAGGGCAGGCTGCTCTGTGGAGGAAGGACGAGCTGAGAGTCACAGCAAGGATGGCGGGCTCAGTGGCTTCACAGGCCATGGCACAGGTCCACAGCATTTTCCGGGTCTGGCAGGTGGAACTCCACCTGTCTGAAGTTGGCTTTGCCCAAGATCACTTCGAGAGCCCTGTCTTAGGAGTTAAGCCAGTGATGCTTTTGTAACTTACCGCTCACCAGCAGCTGTCTCAACCCGTCTTTCCCTAGCCATGGGCACCCTGAAGTAGAGGTCCAAGAAGTGCTTTTGAGCTGCCGTGGGTGTCTTGTTCAGGTGCATGGAACCCTTGATCTAGATTTCCCCTGGTTACTGAGAGGTGCTGCTAAGGCACACGTGTGCTTTAGAAGGTATTGTAGAAGGAGTCAAGTGCCCTTGTGGTGGCTCATTCTTAGTCCAAAGGCTCGTAGCATTCTCGTGGCTTCACTGCCATTAGAAGAGTTCTCTTAAATGACAGGGAATGGCATTGTGTTTAGGCAGTGTAAAATGAAGATTAAGTTTCTGGGTTTTTGTTTGTTTTTATTTTTTGTTTGTGTTTGTTTTGAGGGATTTTTGTTTGTTCGTTTTCTATCTATTTATAAAAGGCAGGAACCTCCCGAGTGTATTTTTAGAAGGTATAGAAAAGGTGTATTTCTGGGGGAGAAGAGTAAGACAGCATCGCAGCTGGCCTTTGGGACTTAATGCGACATCTGCTATATCCTCCGTATCCTTGCAACCAAACATCAGCTTTGACCTAGAGAGAAAATGCCTTCCTCCAGCAGTTCTGTCAAAGTGGCCTCCTGAGGCACTGTTTCCAAAGCTTTCAGAGTAAGGGCAGGAAGAGTATTTGTTGCTCGTGCCTAGTCCGTTCTGCACTGCAGCGCTTCCCCCCACACACAATAGGCATTCTTTCTGGTGTCTGGGTAGAGGTGTGTTTGATGTCCCATGAGCAGAGGAGCAGTTTGGGCAAGAGCGTCCCTAGCAAAAGAACCGAGGAAGGATGGAAACTTGGGGAATCCTGTCAGCAAAGATCTTAAAGCTGTTCTTCTCTTAAAAGACGAGCCTGCCTTTACTTTGCTTTTAATACCGAGTCAGAAGGTGACAAAGACCATCTTGACGCCCTACCCCTTTATGCATTGCTCTCCACAGCTCAATGAACTTTCGCAGCAGCTGGAGATGGAGTCTGGAAAACGCAGGCAGCTAGAAGCACAAGATTGCGACCTGCAAGAAGAGCTGTCTGCTCTGCGTGGGTCTGAGGAAAAAATGGAGAAGAGCAATGGCCAGCTGCAAGAAGAGGTGGCATGCATCAAAGCTCTTCTGAAGACTTACAAGGTGGGTCACAGGCAAAAGCAACAGCATGAGACAGAGATAAGAAAGAGCCTGACAAGGAACAAGTGCTCGGACCAGAAGTCGCAGGTGATGTTTGTATTTGGGGTCTGGCCCCTCATTCTTTCTGTGAGGCGCTGTTCTCCACAGGCACAGAAGTCCCTGTGAATTGTGTATGGAGCCTTTGGAAAAGGCTTACAAGCAGAGGACTGTCTTACAGAGACAGAAGTGTCTTAGCACTGACTCTGAAGTAAGAACAGAGTGCTGAGAACTGGTGTCCTCCAGACTAAAATGAATGGTTGACCTGTGGGAGTTTCCGGCTTCTGCCTTCACTGCTGGTGGTAGTGAGGAGGCAAGTGGCCTCCCCTGAGTGAGGCTGGGCCCTTGAAACTGGCTATGCGAAAGGTAAAGGTGAGCTCTGGATTCTGCACGCTTTTGTGATTTCTTTTTTTGTCTATTCATGTCCATACCTCTGTTGTTCTTTTCTATGGTCCTTCTTGTATTGTGAGTTGTCTGTTCTCTCCTTGATGCTCCTTCTGTTGTCATACATAGCAGGTGAACGCAGAGCAGTTGTCATTGTGGGTCAAAATGAACGTGCAGAGCAGTATCTGCAAGGGCACACTGAGGGCAGGCTGCTCTGTGGAGGAAGGACGAGCTGAGAGTCACAGCAAGGATGGCGGGCTCAGTGGCTTCACAGGCCATGGCACAGGTCCACAGCATTTTCCGGGTCTGGCAGGTGGAACTCCACCTGTCTGAAGTTGGCTTTGCCCAAGATCACTTCGAGAGCCCTGTCTTAGGAGTTGAGCCAGTGATGCTTTTGTAACTTACCGCTCACCAGCAGCTGTCTCAACCCGTCTTTCCCTAGCCATGGGCACCCTGAAGTAGAGGTCCAAGAAGTGCTTTTGAGCTGCCGTGGGTGTCTTGTTCAGGTGTATGGGACCCTTGATCTAGATTTCCCCTGGTTACTGAGAGGTGCTGCTAAGGCACACGTGTGCTTTAGAAGGTATTGTAGAAGGAGTCAAGTGCCCTTGTGGTGGCTCATTCTTAGTCCAAAGGCTCGTAGCATTCTCGTGGCTTCACTGCCATTAGAAGAGTTCTCTTAAATGACAGGGAATGGCATTGTGTTTAGGCAGTGTAAAATGAAGATTAAGTTTCCGGGTTTTTGTTTGTTTTTATTTTTTGTTTGTGTTTGTTTTGAGGGATTTTTGTTTGTTCGTTTTCTATCTATTTATAAAAGGCAGGAACCTCCCGAGTGTATTTTTAGAAGGTATAGAAAAGGTGTATTTCTGGGGGAGAAGAGTAAGACAGCATCGCAGCTGGCCTTTGGGACTTAATGGGACATCTGCTATATCCTCCGTATCCTTGCAACCAAACATCAGCTTTGACCTAGAGAGAAAATGCGTTCCTCCAGCAGTTCTGTCAAAGTGGCCTCCTGAGGCACTGTTTCCAAAGCTTTCAGAGTAAGGGCAGGAAGAGTATTTGTTGCTCGTGCCTAGTCCGTTCTGCACTGCAGCGCTTCCCCCCCCACACACAATAGGCATTCTTTCTGGTGTCTGGGTAGAGGTGTGTTTGATGTCCCATGAGCAGAGGAGCATTTTGGGCAAGAGCGTCCCTAGCAAAAGAACCGAGGAAGGATGGAAACTTGGGGAATCCTGTCAGCAAAGATCTTAAAGCTGTTCTTCTCTTAAAAGACGAGCCTGCCTTTACTTTGCTTTTAATACCGAGTCAGAAGGTGACAAAGACCATCTTGATGCCCTACCCCTTTATGCATTGCTCTCCACAGCTCAATGAACTTTCGCAGCAGCTGGAGATGGAGTCTGGAAAACGCAGGCAGCTAGAAGCACAAGATTGCGACCTGCAAGAAGAGCTGTCTGCTCTGCGTGGGTCTGAGGAAAAAATGGAGAAGAGCAATGGCCAGCTGCAAGAAGAGGTGGCATGCCTCAAAGCTCTTCTGAAGACTTACAAGGTGGGTCACAGGCAAAAGCAACAGCATGAGACAGAGATAAGAAAGAGCCTGACAAGGAACAAGTGCTCGGACCAGAAGTCGCAGGTGATGTTTGTATTTGGGGTCTGGCCCCTCATTCTTTCTGTGAGGCGCTGTTCTCCACAGGCACAGAAGTCCCTGTGAATTGTGTATGGAGCCTTTGGAAAAGGCTTACAAGCAGAGGACTGTCTTACAGAGACAGAAGTGTCTTAGCACTGACTCTGAAGTAAGAACAGAGTGCTGAGAACTGGTGTCCTCCAGACTAAAATGAATGGTTGACCTGTGGGAGTTTCCGGCTTCTGCCTTCACTGCTGGTGGTAGTGAGGAGGCAAGTGGCCTCCCCTGAGTGAGGCTGGGCCCTTGAAACTGGCTATGCGAAAGGTAAAGGTGAGCTCTGGATTCTGCACGCTTTTGTGATTTCTTTTTTTGTCTATTCATGTCCATACCTCTGTTGTTCTTTTCTATGGTCCTTCTTGTATTGTGAGTTGTCTGTTCTCTCCTTGATGCTCCTTCTGTTGTCATACATAGCAGGTGAACGCAGAGCAGTTGTCATTGTGGGTCAAAATGAACGTGCAGAGCAGTATCTGCAAGGGCACACTGAGGGCAGGCTGCTCTGTGGAGGAAGGACGAGCTGAGAGTCACAGCAAGGATGGCGGGCTCAGTGGCTTCACAGGCCATGGCACAGGTCCACAGCATTTTCCGGGTCTGGCAGGTGGAACTCCACCTGTCTGAAGTTGGCTTTGCCCAAGATCACTTCCAGAGCCCTGTCTTAGGAGTTGAGCCAGTGATGCTTTTGTAACTTACCGCTCACCAGCAGCTGTCTCAACCCGTCTTTCCCTAGCCATGGGCACCCTGAAGTAGAGGTCCAAGAAGTGCTTTTGAGCTGCCGTGGGTGTCTTGTTCAGGTGCATGGGACCCTTGATCTACATTTCCCCTGGTTACTGAGAGGTGCTGCTAAGGCACACGTGTGCTTTAGAAGGTATTGTAGAAGGAGTCAAGTGCCCTTGTGGTGGCTCATTCTTAGTCCAAAGGCTCGTAGCATTCTCGTGGCTTCACTGCCATTAGAAGAGTTCTCTTAAATGACAGGGAATGGCATTGTGTTTAGGCAGTGTAAAATGAAGATTAAGTTTCCGGGTTTTTGTTTGTTTTTATTTTTTGTTTGTGTTTGTTTTGAGGGATTTTTGTTTGTTCGTTTTCTATCTATTTATAAAAGGCAGGAACCTCCCGAGTGTATTTTTAGAAGGTGTAGAAAAGGTGTATTTCTGGGGGAGAAGACTAAGACAGCATCGCAGCTGGCCTTTGGGACTTAATGGGACATCTGCTATATCCTCCGTATCCTTGCAACCAAACATCAGCTTTGACCTAGAGAGAAAATGCCTTCCTCCAGCAGTTCTGTCAAAGTGGCCTCCTGAGGCACTGTTTCCAAAGCTTTCAGAGTAAGGGCAGGAAGAGTATTTGCTGCTCGTGCCTAGTCCGTTCTGCACTGCAGCGCTTCCCCCCACACACAATAGGCATTCTTTCTGGTGTCTGGGTAGAGGTGTGTTTGATGTCCCATGAGCAGAGGAGCATTTTGGGCAAGAGCGTCCCTAGCAAAAGAACCGAGGAAGGATGGAAACTTGGGGAATCCTGTCAGCAAAGATCTTAAAGCTGTTCTTCTCTTAAAAGACGAGCCTGCCTTTACTTTGCTTTTAATACCGAGTCAGAAGGTGACAAAGACCATCTTGACGCCCTACCCCTTTATGCATTGCTCTCCACAGCTCAATGAACTTTCGCAGCAGCTGGAGATGGAGTCTGGAAAATGCAGGCAGCTAGAAGCACAAAATTGCGACCTGCAAGAAGAGCTGTCTGCTCTGCGTGGGTCTCAGGAAAAAATGGAGAAGAGCAATGGCCAGCTGCAAGAAGAGGTGGCATGCATCAAAGCTCTTCTGAAGACTTACAAGGTGGGTCACAGGCAAAAGCAACAGCATGAGACAGAGATAAGAAAGAGCCTGACAAGGAACAAGTGCTCGGACCAGAAGTCGCAGGTGATGTTTGTATTTGGGGTCTTGCCCCTCATTCTTTCTGTGAGGCGTTGTTCTCCACAGGCACAGAAGTCCCTGTGAATTGTGTATGGAGCCTTTGGAAAAGGCTTACTTTCTCCTCCAGACTAAAATGAATGGTTGACCTGTGGGAGTTTCCAGCTTCTGCCTTCACTGCTGGTGGTAGTGAGGAGGCAAGTGGCCTCCCCTTAGTGAGGCTGGGCCCTTGAAACTGGGTATGTGTGACTGATGGGGGGATGGTTCTCTTCTTCTTTGTGGTGATGGAAATTTCATTATCTGCTTCAGACACAGGCAGCCTCTCCAGACGTGCAAGAACTGACAAGATCCCCTCCTTGCACTTCGCTGGGAAAGAGCCCAAAGCACAGAAGCAGAGATGCTGACTCTGAAGAGGAGGATGTTAGGGAAAAGACACCACAAGATCATACTTTTGCATATGAGTCCATGCAGGAAAGACTGGAAAATTACAGGTACTACTATCTGGAGGAAGTAAACCTCAGAAGATGCCTACAAAAGGACCTCAAAAGGTATGTCTGGACGTTTTTTGGAGTGAGAGCAAGATGCTGCTTTTTCCCTGTACGTTTTCTTCCTAACATCCCTTTTTTTTGTCTGGTCAGCATTATGTCAGTAAATATGCATAAAAAGGCATATTGATAAAAGACTCCTCTGCAAACCTTCCTCTTTTTTAGAACTGCCTTCATAATGCTTCAGTGTTCCCGCAGTGCCATCACTGGTCGTGGCATTACAAAAGCATTTTTGAAGTTGGCATCGTCTTAACATGTGGTCTTCTGGCCACTCTGATAATGTGTTCCTCATTGTAACGTTCTCTGCGATATAAGGCAGAGAAGCGAAATTGCCTGTCCTATTGTCCTGTCTGCAAACATGAATGCTTGAATAATATGGGCCTTCTAGAGAGCAGAATCTCTGAATCTGCTGATTCAATCTCTCTGAATTTTTCAGAACTCGTCAGAAACTAGCTGAAGTCAAAGCTCAGCTCCACCAGAAGCACCACTGAAGCCTGCGTGGCTAAGGTCAGCATTCATAAATGTTATTCTCAACCCCTCTTAAAGCATATCTGTGAGCAAGCTTACGCTTCTGAGCCTCAAGTTAGAATCCCTTTGTGGTTCCAAAACACACCTTCTTTATGCTAAAACAACTGCTAAGCATCAGAAGAGTACACAACTGTATGGGGGCGGGCTGAAGACCTCTGGTCATTGCGGGGTGTGCAAAATACAGAGTGCCCTTCTTCTTCTGCAAAGCCGTAAGGGAAAGAGTGAAGGGAAAGAAAGGGAGAATAGACAAAATAACCGTACAAATGGTAATAGGAGAACAGGCACCAGACAAAGACATGCCGCACTGAAGGCTGCGTTAGGGCCTGGTTGCAGCAAGAAGATGTTTGCCTTTTCAAAGGCAGATCCTTTTCAACGTTTTCAAGGTGAATGCGGAAGCTGTATTTTAGGAGTAGTGTTCCAAAGAATGCCCAGTTTGAATGCTTAGAGAGTAGGAACACTTGAGGATGAAGAGGGCTGCAGAGGACTAGAGTCTAACACTGATGAGCAAGAGTCATTTGCAGGTTCCCTCACAACGTTCTGTGTGTAGCCTGTGGTATTTCCTTCACTAACTTCTGGAATACTGGTAATTGGAGGTGAAAAGGTGTTCCTGCCTTGTGCATTTTCTTCTTATTGTGTGTTTCCCTGTTTTCACAGCTGGATATCATTACTGATCAGATGAAGGCGGAGCAGACAAAGTCCCAGTCCAGAAAACAAGCCATAGTTCTACCAAGATGGAAGATGACTGCCAACACTTGCCTTCTGCCCCGTAATTCGGGCAGTTTCCAGGCCGTGAGCAAAAGCAGCCATTGCCCCCACCACGCTGGCAAGAACGCAGCGGTTCTGTGCAGATAACAGCCTGCCTTTAATTCCAAGTTCTGTCGCCCGCCTTGGCATTTAATAAACCATGTCACGTAGTGTGGGTCTTTGTCTGTTCCCTTCTCCCTTACGGACTTTGCTTCTCCTCTCCCATGCCCATGTGACTGTTCCCTCTGATTCCTTCTGCTCGTCTCTCTTACTGACCAGGAGCATCCTGTGAACATCAAATGTATTTTTTCCGTTGTGGGAAGCAGACCAACCCTCTTGCAGATGTGTCCTGTGAGTTACACAGTACCAAGGGAAACTCCTGGGTGAACTAGGGACAAGGGCTTGGGATGGAAAAAGGGAGAATACACAAAGACAGAGGTGTCATTTGCCTCTTGTGGCTGGAAATGGTTCCCTTGCAAAAGGGATAGCCCACGACAAGCGGGGGACCTCAACCACACTGTCCATGAGGCTGGCAGAGAGCTTTAATGCTGCGGCCAGATTTCTGAATGCAGGGGAAATGATTTGTAGGCTTCAAACCAGCATCCTCTGAGCAAGGTGTTCTCCTGGGAAGAAGACCCGGGCTCCCCCATATAAAGAGATCTTCTGCCACTCATCTGGCAAATTCAGGGAGGGCTGAAGGCAGAGGAAAACACCACCTGCGCACCCACTCCATCCAGCAATTGCCCCAATCCCCTGAAGTCCCTTTTAATAGTCTCCAGGCTTCTCTCAGCAATTTCATCACTGCCACCCTGAATTCCCACTAATGGGTAATAATCGGAGGGGGGCTAACGAGGTCAGGAAGTTTCCTGGTAATGTCCTTGACCCGAGCCCCAGGTAGGCTGCAGACTTCCCTACGGGTAGGGTCGAGCTGACATATGGGGCCCTCTGTTCCCTTCAGAAGGGAGTCGCCTACAACCATTACCCTTCTTTCCTTCTTGTTGGAGGAAGTCTTGAGGCGTGGAGTCAACTTGCTGGGTCCTTGCGGCTCCCTTGACTGCCTCCAGCGGCCTCGATGCGGAAAATCGCCTGCCCGCCGCGATCCACTCTCCGCAACAGCACGCGACTGCCTTGGACTGCAAACCTCTACGGAGGGAGCAAAAGAAGGGGGCAGGGGGAAGTTCTCATTCCCTGTGAAGGAGTTACTTCGCAAGACCCCTTGTTTGCCTGTGGAGTGACTGTGGGACACACCTCTGTGGTGGTTTTACTCAGGTGGGCAGCTGAGCTCCATCACAACCGCTCACTCACTCCCACTCCTCAAAGGGAAAAGGGGGAGAAAATACGATGAAAAGGGCTCAAGGGTTGAGACAAGAACAGGGAGTTCACTCAACAGCTATTGTGAAGGGCAAAACAAACTCAGAGTATGGAAATTAGTAAAATCTATTGGCTGTTACTTAGTAACAAGCCAGAGAAGTGAGAAACAAAGGAAAGAAACCAAAGCCAACTTCGTCCCACCCACCCTCTTCCACCTCCTCCCCCTGAGCGGCACGGGGGAATGGGGGCTGCGGTCAGTCTGAAGCCAGGGATAGAAGAATGGGGGCTTGCTTAATCATGTTAATGATTAATGATTAAAGGATTTATCTGTGAAAGCAACACAATTGACGCTCAGGACGTATGTCTTGACACTGAGCAAGGTGTTTTCCACTTTGAAATTCATCCAAATACTAGTCAAAAGACTGTGCTTATATATTGGTCAAGGCTGTGTGTGTTTAAGAACTGCTTGTGCTTTTGCAGAAGTAGATAAGGAGAATATTACTCTCCCTAGCAAAAATCATTCTAACTTTTGTATCTGTAACTTTGTTAGAATTGTCGGGTGTGATTTTTATATTTGGCACCAGTGGTATCCCACCAGTTGATCAAGTCTAACAATACAATATAAACAAGGTGCTGGTCATCACTGGTGGGACACAATCTTCGGGTGGTCACCAACGGCAAATGGCATTCTCAATACATTGTGTCACCCGATCGTAGTCATATTGACCTTAGTTGGTATGAGTCTTGTATTGTATGTAATTATACTACTCTGGAACTGGAGAATGTTATACCGCATAGCCATGCTGACTTCTTTGTTGCACGTCCATGGTATGGCATTAAGTGATCAGTACCAAGTTGGGAATCTTTGCTGCGAGTAAAAGAATTTACTAATCTTCTAGAAAGGGGGGACTGAAGCCAGGGATAGAAGATCGGGGGCTTGCTTGATCGTATTAATGATTTGTAAATAAAACAATTGTAATTATTAAAGCCAGGAATGAAAGAAAGGGGGCTTGCTTAATCGCTTTAAAATAGATATTGCTGCGTGTCTTTGCTTACTGCTGTGCAAATTAATCGAAACAAGGAGTCTTGGGGCCCCTCACAGAAGATGTTTCCTGACAAAAATGGGGAACCTGTCTCAAAAACCAGCTGAGACCGACCTTGTGGTTTGGAGAAGAGCCAAGGGGCAGCTGAGTCTGTACAAAGGCACGGGGTCAACTAGTGGTGATGAAGAGGAGTTATCGGACTTCATTCCCACGACCCCCCGACGACCACCACCAGAAGGCACTGCGCAGGCGCAGATGGGAGGAGTTTATGGAAATGACTTCTTGGAGCTAATTTTAATACAAAGCGGGGATAGGTTAGGCATACGCATAAGCGTATTGGGAAACTTCATGCATATGTAACTTTTTACTGCATATAACCAAAGCAAGTTGCCGCGTTAAGGTGCGCGTGCCTTTGGGGGCTATCCTGCATGTGACCGGCGCCAAAATAAACCACATGCCTACTTTATAACTTATTTGTGTTGAGTTATAGTCTTCTTCCATGAACCAAGTCCCTGATGCTTTGTCTCCACCGCTCCTTCACGGTCACTCTCTGCCCCAGCTCCACGTGGGGTCCCTCCCATGAGATGCCATCCTTCCAGAACTGAGCAGGACTGCTGCCCACAGGCAGCAACTCTTCAAGAACTGCTCCCACATGGCTCCGTACCATGGGGTCCGTCCGTCAGGAGCAAACTGCTCCAGCATGGGTCCCCCACGGGCGGCAGCTCCCCCCAGAACCCCTGCTCCTGCGTGGGCTCCTCTCCACGGGCTGCAGCTCCGGCCCGGGGCCTGCTCCTGCGGGGGCTCTCCATGGGCCGCAGCCTCTTCCAGGCCACATCCACCTGCTCCACCGGGGGCTCCTCCACGGGCTGCAGCGTGGAGATCTGCTCCATGTGGGACCCATGGGCTGCAGGGGAACAGCCTGCTCCATCGGGGGCCTCTCCATAGGCCACAGGGGAACTTCAGCTCTGGCACCTGCAGCACCTCCTGCCCTCCTTGTCCACTGAGCTTGGTGTCTGTAGGGCTGGTTCTCACTCCTCCCTCTCCCAGCTGATGTTGTTCCACAGTTTTGTTTGTTTGTTTGTCTTCCCTTTCTTAAATATGCTTTCACAGATGCACAAACAGCAATTTTTGGCTCATCTCTGGCCAGCATCAGGTCCCTTTGGAGCCAACAGAATCTGGCCCTTATCTAACATGGGCATCTTCTGGACTCTTCTCACAGAGGCTACCCCTGCAGCGCCCTGCAAATAAAACCTTGCTATGTAAACCCAATACTCCTATAGGAAGAGATCTTCTGCCATTCCTCTGGCAAATTCGGGGAGGGCCCTCTGCACCCAGACGGTCTGGAGCACGGGGACACCTTCAGCCGCTGTCACCAACCCAGCGACAGCACTGTGGCAGCACAAGTGAAGAATGGCCCCGCAGGAGCTGGATGTCAGGGGGGACCTGTCCGCCGCCGGGAGGCGGCGGCTGCCCCTTCCTCTTCCTCCCGAAGCCGAAAATCTTCTTCATGCCGAGGTGGGGGGGCGGCAGTTAGGGACAGGCAACCGGCGGCGCTTCCCCCGGCTCCGCGCCCTGCCCGCCCGCCGCGGGGCGGCTCTCCGCATGCGCAGCCCGGCCGCGGCCGCCTCCACTTTGTGATAGCGCCGCGGGGGCTCCGCTCAACGGCTGCTGCGGCAGCGGCGTGCGGAGGGGGTTAATTGTGGGGCCGCTGATGAGCTTAATGAGCATGTCTCAGTGTAAGGAGAGGGGGTTGGGGGATCTTCTTCAGTAATAGGTAGGGAAGAGTGGCGAAACCTTGCAGTAAGAAAGTGTAAGTTGTGAGTAGTGATTCAAAGATCATAAATCCAATTTCTTTAAGTGATTTATTCTTTATTGACGGCGCCGGATGCACGGGGGATCTTTCCGCCTATCGTGCATCCCGAAGTGAAAAGCCGTCCCAAATTTATACATCACAGTGATTAATATTTTATTAACGCCTATACATATTCATTATCTAACCCCGCCTACTCTCGCTTCTCATGCTAATCAGTTTTTTTGTGTCCTGCGCCTGCGCAGATCCTCTCAGTGGTCTTGGGCAGGGGTCGTCGAGCTGTGGTCGGTGGTCTCAGAGAGGAAGGCCATAAGTCTTCCTCACAGTGTACTTTTCACCCTTGGTCAGGATTCTGCTGAATTAGCTTTCTTCCTAACCGCAAGGACTGTTTTTTCTTCGAATCTTCTGCTCATTATTTTCTTATCTTGGATTCCAATGTCTTGTTCGAGATATATTGCCCGTATGTCCTATTTTGAGATACATTGTCCATACATCTGCTTCCTGCCCTACACCTAATGTTCTGTTCTCCTTTAATAGTTTCATTCTTAACCCTTTCTTATCTGGAATCGCCTCAGCTTCCCTAATCAATCCCCCCTTTTCTTTTCCCCATGCAAATTCTTTTGCATTGCATGCCCTTATCATTAGCAGTATCGCAGTGACATACATACAAATATTCCTACTACCAATAACATAACCAGATCAGTAAAAACTTGTTCTAACTATTGAAAGTTGGGTAACCATGAAGTTAACTTATTCCATATTTCCTCAAAGCCCCATGAAATGTTATCCTTACTAATCTTATACAGAAAATTTATCATGAGGCTCTTGCCTTCCTTGATCTCGAGCTTTTGACCATTATTAGTCCAAAAACAGTTAACTGCTACAGTCTGTGTTAATATAAAATTATACCAACAATCTAATTTACCTGGGCGGATACAACCTTCTTGTTGGCCACTTTTGGAAGTCGGTTTTACTAAAATCCCCGTTGCTTTCTCGTGGGCTGTTCCATTAATCATTCGGCACCCTATTTCAATTTCGTCCCCTACAGTTCTTTGGTGTATCCACCCTACCCTTCCCCTAAATTTTGCCATTCTGATAATGCATGTAAATGATCACCATTTGTTCGCCAAATAACCACAACAGCTAACTTTCCATTAATGCTCTTATCCTCCGTGGTTACGGCTTCAGACCAAGGCCACCCACCATTCTCTATCATCATAGAAGCACCTTCCAATTCTTGAATCACAATTACAACTATAAGCCACAGAAATAAAACAATTCTGTTAGCTAAATTTCTGCTAACTACATTACTAAATACTCCTGACCATAGTGTCTTCATTTCGCTTGACTGAACTTTAGTTTCAGTTCACCGTCACCCAGCGTTACTTTCCAGGGGGCTTTTGGAGCTTTCTTCACTCTCGAATAACGGATCCAGGCCGTTTGCTCCTTAATCTTGATGGCGGTATGTGTTGTCAGCAGCACCTGGTATGGTCCCGTCCACTTTTCTTCCAAAGGGCGACCTGCAAATGCTTTTACATACACATAATCCCCAGGTTTAAAGGGGTGGATTGGTTGGTCCAGCCCTCTAGCCCTGGTTCCTGAGACAACTTTAGATATTTGATCCAACTGTTTTTGGAGTCCTATTAAATAATTACCCAAGTATCCCGACCCCAGTTGCGTCAGGTCCTCCCCGCTGAACAAAAACTGATAGGGTCTTCCGTATAATATTTCAAAAGGGCTTAGATTTTCCTTTGTCCGTGGTTTTACTCTAATTCTAAGTAAAGCCAAAGGGAGAGACTGAGGCCATGATAAATTAGTCTCTTGTCCTATTTTGGCTATTTGTTGTTTGATTAGATGATTCATCTTTTCCACTTGTCCGCTTGCCTGTGGTCTGTAAGGGGTATGGAGTTGCCAGTCTACCCCTAAGACCTTACTTACTTCTTGAACTATTTGCGCACAAAAATGAGAGCCTCTATCCGAGGACATTGCTGCCGGAATTCCGAAACGCGGTATTATCTCATTCAGTAAAACCTTAACCACTTCTCTTGCCTTGTTGGTTCGACAGGGAAAAGCCTCTGGCCACCCGGAAAAAGTATCTGTCAAAACCAACAAGTATCGATACCCCCCTTTTCTTGGCAGTTCTGAAAAATCTATCTGCCAATGTTGTCCTGGATAGTTTCCTTTACTGATTATTCCGAACTTTACCCTATTTTCTGTATTAGGGTTATGATGCAAACAAATACTGCATTGCTGGGTTACTTGTTTTACCGTAGTATACAGATTTCTTCCCACCAAGACTCGACTCAGATTTTTATATAAGGTGTCTGCTCCCCAATGAGTCTTATTATGTTCTGCCATGACCATAGGCCATATTAAATTAGAGGGTAGTACAACCCTATTATCTTTCAGGTATACCCATCCATCACTCCTTGCTTTTCCTCCCAGGTCCCCAATTAACTTTTGATCTTCCTGTGTGTACCTAGGTTCCTGTCCTTCACCTAAAGTTTGTATTTTACCGTCTGGTATTAAAGTGAGCGCTTCTGCCTCAGCCAATCCGGCCACCCTTTTTGCTTCTTGGTCAGCCAATCGGTTCCCTACCTCGAAGTCAGCGGTTCCTTTTTGGTGTCCCCGGCAATGTATAACAGCCACCTTCTCTGGGTGCTTTACCGCTTCCAACAACTTCAAAATCTCCTCAGCATATTTTATTTGTTTTCCTTGGGCCGTTAATAATCCTCGTTCCTTCCAGATAGCCCCATGTGCATGCACCACACCAAATGCATACTTAGAGTCTGTCCAGATATTTACTTTCTTTCCTGCTGCTAGTTCCAATGCCCGCGTAAGGGCAATTATTTCTGCTTTCTGAGCAGACGTCCCAGGGGGTAATGGTTTCGACTCAATTACCTGTTGAGTGGTCGTCACCGCATACCCTGCTTTGCGTTGTCCTTGTTTCACAAAGCTGCTTCCATCAATATACCATGATTCGTCCGCGTCTTCCAAGGGCTCCTCCTTGAGATCTGGTCGGCTAGAATACACAGTTTCCATAGTTTCGATACAATCGTGGACCACTGGCTCGTCAGGAGCGTTACTAAGGAAAGAAGCTGGGTTCACAATGTTAGTAACCACAATTTCTACGTCATCTTGCTCCACCAGTATTGCTTGGTATTTTAAAAATCTTTGAGGGGATAACCAGTGTGCCCCTTTCTGCTCCAAGACTGCCGAGACAGTGTGTGATACCAGCACGGTTATCTTCTGTCCCATAGTGAACTTCCGAGCCTCCTGTATATTCATGATGACAGCGGCCACCGCTCGAAGGCAACCCGGCCAACCTTTACTTACTTCATCCAGTTGTTTAGAGAAGTAGGCCACAGCTCTCCTGTAGGGGCCCAGCTTCTGTGCCAGCACCCCCAGAGCCATCCCTTGTCTCTCATAGGAGTACAACCAAAAGGGTTTGGACAAGTCCGGTAGACCCAAAGCTGGTGCTCGCATTAACTCCAATTTAAGCTTCTTAAAGGCAGCCCGTGCTTCCCCCGTCCAGACCAATTTTGATTGGTTATTCTTGATGAGGTCATATAGGGGTTTTACAATTAGTCCATAATTATTAATCCATAGACGGCACCAACCTGTCATCCCTAGAAAAGTTCGTAATTCCTTAATGGTCTGTGGTTCTGGGGTACGGCAGATAGTTTCTTTCCGTTCTGTTCCTAACTCCCTTTGTCCCCCTGAAATCTCAAACCCCAAGTAAGTTACACGTGACTGAATCAGCTGAGCCTTCTGTTGAGAGACTCGATACCCATTCAAACCCAGAAAATTAAGGAGACTTATCGTCCATTGCATGCAGCTGCTCCTATTCTCAGTGGCTATCAAAAGGTCATCAACGTATTGCAGCAGAACTCCTTCGGTGTTTGGGGCCTCCCAAACCTCAAGCTCTTTTGCTAGTTGATTCCCAAAAATCGTGGGGCTGTTTTTGAATCCCTGCGGCAATACAGTCCAGGTCAATTGAGCCTTTCGTCCTGAGTCTGGATTTTCCCATTCAAAAGCAAAAAGCTTCTGACTTTCTGGGGCTAAAGTCAGGCAGAAGAGGGCATCTTTTAAATCCAGTACGGTAAACCAAACTAAATTATCTTTTAATTTAGTCAGTAATGTGTACGGGTTGGCTACCACAGGGTGTATATCTTCAGTGATCTTATTTATAGCTCTTAAATCCTGCACTAATCTATAGTTCTTCCCATCTGGCTTCTTAATTGGTAGTATAGGAGTATTATATTCAGATTCACACTCAACCAGCAGTCCATGTTTTAAAAACTTATCCACTATCCCCTTAATTCCTTTCCTGTCTTCTAATCTTAGGGGATATTGCTTAATCTTAACTGGCCTTTCCCCTGGCTTTAATCTCACCACTATTGGGGCTGCATTTTTGGCTCGCCCAGGGATGTCAGTAGCCCAGACTCCTGGGTAAACTTGGTCTAAAATCTCCGAAGGTACTTTACCGATGGGGTCTGCTTGTATCAGCGTTAAGCTTAGCGCGGTTATCAGCTTTTCTTCTCTCACCTTTAACCCCACCTTCCCTTTTTCAAAGACAATTTCCGCTTCTAATTGTTCTAGTAAATCTCGCCCCAGCAAAGACTTCGGGGATCCTGGTAAATATAAAAACCTATGTATTCCCATCTGTTTCCCTAACTTATATTTTAAAGGCCTTAGGAAAAAGGCTTTCTCGTGCTGGCCTGTAGCTCCTATCACCGTCACAAAATCCTCATCCTCTGGTATCAATTTCTGGTTTAACACAGAATAAGTCGCTCCTGTGTCAATTAAAAACTCCACTTCCTGTCCTGATTTCCCTAGCTTAATTTTAACCAGCGGATCTGCTAGGGTAGAATCCCCCGGTCCACTTCATTGGTCGGGAGATACACTAGCTACCATCAACCTGTTCTTCTCCCGTTGTTTCGGACATTCCCTTTTCCAATGACCCACTTCCCTACAATATGCACACTGATTCGGTCTCAGGGGAGGCTTTACTGACCTTCCCCTTATCCCATTCCCTCTTCCTTTTCCCCGAAAAGGTTCTTCTTGCCTCTGTAAGGCTGCAACAGTTGCCGCAGCAATAGCCCTACCCAGCCTTTGTTTCTCATTCCCTTCTCGATTCCTAAATACCCTCCATGCCTCTTCCACCAGCCTTTCTAAATCTCTCACATCCGGCTCTTTCATTTTCTGAAGCTTCCGCCTTATATCGTCCGCAGACTGACCCAAGAACAATGATACTAGCTGGACTTTACCTTCCTCAGAAGAGGGGTCTATCGTTGTAAATTTTTGCATTGCTGTCCTTAGTCAATCGAGAAATTCTGACGGGGTCTCAGTTTGCCCCTGTTTTATGGTATATAACCTAGACCAGTTTACAGACTTTGGTATCGCACTTTCCAAGGCGATCCTAATCCATTCCTGATATCTTTTTAATAACCTATAATCACCCTCATCATTATAGTCCCAGTTTGGGTCCACTCTGGGCACATATACCTCCACAGTTCCAGGTAAAACTCCTGACGTTACCTGGGTCTGTACTTGAGTTTGTGCATTCTTAATTACCAGTTGCTTTTCCGTTTCCGATAATGCTGCCAGCATTATCTCTATATCTTTCCAATCGGGATCTAAATTCTTTCCAATCAGCTCAAACCTCCGGGCCACTGATTCTGGATCATCCCGGTATCCTTTCACAGCTTCCTTCCATGAATCTAACTCAGCAGTTGTGAAAGGTACTTTTATCCGAGCTGGTCCGTTAGCCCCCATAGCCTGTCGTAACGGGGCTTGAATAACGGGCCCGACCTTACTTCGGGTTCGAGCCGTGATCGGGGTAAAGTCTCCATTCCCCCAACTCTCATTTTTCTTATCTATTCTGCCGTTTCCTGAGCTCGCCCCCACGCCTCGTTCTATTATCTGGGGCGGGAGGACATAATCCTCCATTCTCTCCTCTGACTCATTCAATTTCAAACATCTCTGCCCGATACTGCACGCTGAACAACATCTTTTCATTTTTCCTGCCCCTTCCTTCTTCATATCCTTTTCTATTGCCAGGATCAAAGGATCCTGTGGGGCTAAGTTAATTCCACACTCCTTCTGCCATTCCGGGTGGTTTCTCAAAGTGAAAAACATATCTGCGTATGACACCTCATCCCACTTTCCTTCTCTCCTTAGAAACAACATTAACTGTAGTAAAGTATTATAATTTAAGGTTCCATTCAGTGGCCATTTCCCTCACAATCCAACTTATAAAGTGGCCACCATTGAGTACAATATTTTATCAACGTTTTCTTATTTTCAGTTCTACCGGGGGATCCCCCTATATTTTTTCCAATGACTCAAGATACATCCCAACGGGCTTTTCTTCGGAATCCCACTACTCTGCTGCCCCCCCATGTTACAGTTCAGAATGTTTCTTGTTACACAATACAAGCCGGCAGCTTTCCACAATAACACCAAGATCCTAGTAACGTTATAAAGAGTATAATCAAAATCCCAAAGACAATAGCCAAGGTCAAGTTCCACATGTAAACACAACGTAATACTAACCTCGCATGCAAAGGTTATTTGTTTCCCAACAGCAACTGAGTGCTTTCCAAAAAACCAAATGCCGTCCTGCAGAAAACTTTTACTTTCCGACTTACAGACGACCCCAATTGACCGGTCAACCAAATAAACCAAAATAAAGAATATAATCACTTACAATGATGGGGTCCGTGTCTGCCTCCGCAGTGATCCGTTGAGTCGAGGAGTCCCTCCGGGAAATCCCGGGGGTACCCTAGGGAGTCCTGTTCCCAGCGGGTCCTGCGGTCCGACAGAGAAGAAGGCCCATCTGGGGTGCCAGATTGATTCAAAGATCATAAATCCAATTTCTTTAAGTGATTTATTCTTTATTGACGGCGCCGGATGCACGGGGGATCTTTCCGCCTATCGTGCATCCCGAAGTGAAAAGCCGTCCCAAATTTATACATCACAGTGATTAATATTTTATTAACGCCTATACATATTCATTATCTAACCCCGCCTACTCTCGCTTCTCATGCTAATCAGTTTTTTTGTGTCCTGCGCCTGCGCAGATCCTCTCAGTGGTCTTGGGCAGGGGTCGTCGAGCTGTGGTCGGTGGTCTCAGAGAGGAAGGCCATAAGTCTTCCTCACAGTGTACTTTTCACCCTTGGTCAGGATTCTGCTGAATTAGCTTTCTTCCTAACCGCAAGGACTGTTTTTTCTTCGAATCTTCTGCTCATTATTTTCTTATCTTGGATTCCAATGTCTTGTTCGAGATATATTGCCCGTATGTCCTATTTTGAGATACATTGTCCATACATCTGCTTCCTGCCCTACACCTAATGTTCTGTTCTCCTTTAATAGTTTCATTCTTAACCCTTTCTTATCTGGAATCGCCTCAGCTTCCCTAATCAATCCCCCCTTTTCTTTTCCCCATGCAAATTCTTTTGCATTGCATGCCCTTATCATTAGCAGTATCGCAGTGACATACATACAAATATTCCTACTACCAATAACATAACCAGATCAGTAAAAACTTGTTCTAACTATTGAAAGTTGGGTAACCATGAAGTTAACTTATTCCATATTTCCTCAAAGCCCCATGAAATGTTATCCTTACTAATCTTATACAGAAAATTTATCATGAGGCTCTTGCCTTCCTTGATCTCGAGCTTTTGACCATTATTAGTCCAAAAACAGTTAACTGCTACAGTCTGTGTTAATATAAAATTATACTAACAATCTAATTTACCTGGGCGGATACAACCTTCTTGTTGGCCACTTTTGGAAGTCGGTTTTACTAAAATCCCCGTTGCTTTCTCGTGGGCTGTTCCATTAATCATTCGGCACCCTATTTCAATTTCGTCCCCTACAGTTCTTTGGTGTATCCACCCTACCCTTCCCCTAAATTTTGCCATTCTGATAATGCATGTAAATGATCACCATTTGTTCGCCAAATAACCACAACAGCTAACTTTCCATTAATGCTCTTATCCTCCGTGGTTACGGCTTCAGACCAAGGCCACCCACCATTCTCTATCATCATAGAAGCACCTTCCAATTCTTGAATCACAATTACAACTATAAGCCACAGAAATAAAACAATTCTGTTAGCTAAATTTCTGCTAACTACATTACTAAATACTCCTGACCATAGTGTCTTCATTTCGCTTGACTGAACTTTAGTTTCAGTTCACCGTCACCCAGCGTTACTTTCCAGGGGGCTTTTGGAGCTTTCTTCACTCTCGAATAACGGATCCAGGCCGTTTGCTCCTTAATCTTGATGGCGGTATGTGTTGTCAGCAGCACCTGGTATGGTCCCGTCCACTTTTCTTCCAAAGGGCGACCTGCAAATGCTTTTACATACACATAATCCCCAGGTTTAAAGGGGTGGATTGGTTGGTCCAGCCCTCTAGCCCTGGTTCCTGAGACAACTTTAGATATTTGATCCAACTGTTTTTGGAGTCCTATTAAATAATTACCCAAGTATCCCGACCCCAGTTGCGTCAGGTCCTCCCCGCTGAACAAAAACTGATAGGGTCTTCCGTATAATATTTCAAAAGGGCTTAGATTTTCCTTTGTCCGTGGTTTTACTCTAATTCTAAGTAAAGCCAAAGGGAGAGACTGAGGCCATGATAAATTAGTCTCTTGTCCTATTTTGGCTATTTGTTGTTTGATTAGATGATTCATCTTTTCCACTTGTCCGCTTGCCTGTGGTCTGTAAGGGGTATGGAGTTGCCAGTCTACCCCTAAGACCTTACTTACTTCTTGAACTATTTGCGCACAAAAATGAGAGCCTCTATCCGAGGACATTGCTGCCGGAATTCCGAAACGCGGTATTATCTCATTCAGTAAAACCTTAACCACTTCTCTTGCCTTGTTGGTTCGACAGGGAAAAGCCTCTGGCCACCCGGAAAAAGTATCTGTCAAAACCAACAAGTATCGATACCCCCCTTTTCTTGGCAGTTCTGAAAAATCTATCTGCCATTGTTGTCCTGGATAGTTTCCTTTACTGATTATTCCGAACTTTACCCTATTTTCTGTATTAGGGTTATGATGCAAACAAATACTGCATTGCTGGGTTACTTGTTTTACCGTAGTATACAGATTTCTTCCCACCAAGACTCGACTCAGATTTTTATATAAGGTGTCTGCTCCCCAATGAGTCTTATTATGTTCTGCCATGACCATAGGCCATATTAAATTAGAGGGTAGTACAACCCTATTATCTTTCAGGTATACCCATCCATCACTCCTTGCTTTTCCTCCCAGGTCCCCAATTAACTTTTGATCTTCCTGTGTGTACCTAGGTTCCTGTCCTTCACCTAAAGTTTGTATTTTACCGTCTGGTATTAAAGTGAGCGCTTCTGCCTCAGCCAATCCGGCCACCCTTTTTGCTTCTTGGTCAGCCAATCGGTTCCCTACCTCGAAGTCAGCGGTTCCTTTTTGGTGTCCCCGGCAATGTATAACAGCCACCTTCTCTGGGTGCTTTACCGCTTCCAACAACTTCAAAATCTCCTCAGCATATTTTATTTGTTTTCCTTGGGCCGTTAATAATCCTCGTTCCTTCCAGATAGCCCCATGTGCATGCACCACACCAAATGCATACTTAGAGTCTGTCCAGATATTTACTTTCTTTCCTGCTGCTAGTTCCAATGCCCGCGTAAGGGCAATTATTTCTGCTTTCTGAGCAGACGTCCCAGGGGGTAATGGTTTCGACTCAATTACCTGTTGAGTGGTCGTCACCGCATACCCTGCTTTGCGTTGTCCTTGTTTCACAAAGCTGCTTCCATCAATATACCATGATTCGTCCGCGTCTTCCAAGGGCTCCTCCTTGAGATCTGGTCGGCTAGAATACACAGTTTCCATAGTTTCGATACAATCGTGGACCACTGGCTCGTCAGGAGCGTTACTAAGGAAAGAAGCTGGGTTCACAATGTTAGTAACCACAATTTCTACGTCATCTTGCTCCACCAGTATTGCTTGGTATTTTAAAAATCTTTGAGGGGATAACCAGTGTGCCCCTTTCTGCTCCAAGACTGCCGAGACAGTGTGTGATACCAGCACGGTTATCTTCTGTCCCATAGTGAACTTCCGAGCCTCCTGTATATTCATGATGACAGCGGCCACCGCTCGAAGGCAACCCGGCCAACCTTTACTTACTTCATCCAGTTGTTTAGAGAAGTAGGCCACAGCTCTCCTGTAGGGGCCCAGCTTCTGTGCCAGCACCCCCAGAGCCATCCCTTGTCTCTCATAGGAGTACAACCAAAAGGGTTTGGACAAGTCCGGTAGACCCAAAGCTGGTGCTCGCATTAACTCCAATTTAAGCTTCTTAAAGGCAGCCCGTGCTTCCCCCGTCCAGACCAATTTTGATTGGTTATTCTTGATGAGGTCATATAGGGGTTTTACAATTAGTCCATAATTATTAATCCATAGACGGCACCAACCTGTCATCCCTAGAAAAGTTCGTAATTCCTTAATGGTCTGTGGTTCTGGGGTACGGCAGATAGTTTCTTTCCATTCTGTTCCTAACTCCCTTTGTCCCCCTGAAATCTCAAACCCCAAGTAAGTTACACGTGACTGAATCAGCTGAGCCTTCTGTTGAGAGACTCGATACCCATTCAAACCCAGAAAATTAAGGAGACTTATCGTCCATTGCATGCAGCTGCTCCTATTCTCAGTGGCTATCAAAAGGTCATCAACGTATTGCAGCAGAACTCCTTCGGTGTTTGGGGCCTCCCAAACCTCAAGCTCTTTTGCTAGTTGATTCCCAAAAATCGTGGGGCTGTTTTTGAATCCCTGCGGCAATACAGTCCAGGTCAATTGAGCCTTTCGTCCTGAGTCTGGATTTTCCCATTCAAAAGCAAAAAGCTTCTGACTTTCTGGGGCTAAAGTCAGGCAGAAGAGGGCATCTTTTAAATCCAGTACGGTAAACCAAACTAAATTATCTTTTAATTTAGTCAGTAATGTGTACGGGTTGGCTACCACAGGGTGTATATCTTCAGTGATCTTATTTATAGCTCTTAAATCCTGCACTAATCTATAGTTCTTCCCATCTGGCTTCTTAATTGGTAGTATAGGAGTATTATATTCAGATTCACACTCAACCAGCAGTCCATGTTTTAAAAACTTATCCACTATCCCCTTAATTCCTTTCCTGTCTTCTAATCTTAGGGGATATTGCTTAATCTTAACTGGCCTTTCCCCTGGCTTTAATCTCACCACTATTGGGGCTGCATTTTTGGCTCGCCCAGGGATGTCAGTAGCCCAGACTCCTGGGTAAACTTGGTCTAAAATCTCCGAAGGTACTTTACCGATGGGGTCTGCTTGTATCAGCGTTAAGCTTAGCGCGGTTATCAGCTTTTCTTCTCTCACCTTTAACCCCACCTTCCCTTTTTCAAAGACAATTTCCGCTTCTAATTGTTCTAGTAAATCTCGCCCCAGCAAAGACTTCGGGGATCCTGGTAAATATAAAAACCTATGTATTCCCATCTGTTTCCCTAACTTATATTTTAAAGGCCTTAGGAAAAAGGCTTTCTCGTGCTGGCCTGTAGCTCCTATCACCGTCACAAAATCCTCATCCTCTGGTATCAATTTCTGGTTTAACACAGAATAAGTCGCTCCTGTGTCAATTAAAAACTCCACTTCCTGTCCTGATTTCCCTAGCTTAATTTTAACCAGCGGATCTGCTAGGGTAGAATCCCCCGGTCCACTTCATTGGTCGGGAGATACACTAGCTACCATCAACCTGTTCTTCTCCCGTTGTTTCGGACATTCCCTTTTCCAATGACCCACTTCCCTACAATATGCACACTGATTCGGTCTCAGGGGAGGCTTTACTGACCTTCCCCTTATCCCATTCCCTCTTCCTTTTCCCCGAAAAGGTTCTTCTTGCCTCTGTAAGGCTGCAACAGTTGCCGCAGCAATAGCCCTACCCAGCCTTTGTTTCTCATTCCCTTCTCGATTCCTAAATACCCTCCATGCCTCTTCCACCAGCCTTTCTAAATCTCTCACATCCGGCTCTTTCATTTTCTGAAGCTTCCGCCTTATATCGTCCGCAGACTGACCCAAGAACAATGATACTAGCTGGACTTTACCTTCCTCAGAAGAGGGGTCTATCGTTGTAAATTTTTGCATTGCTGTCCTTAGTCAATCGAGAAATTCTGACGGGGTCTCAGTTTGCCCCTGTTTTATGGTATATAACCTAGACCAGTTTACAGACTTTGGTATCGCACTTTCCAAGGCGATCCTAATCCATTCCTGATATCTTTTTAATAACCTATAATCACCCTCATCATTATAGTCCCAGTTTGGGTCCACTCTGGGCACATATACCTCCACAGTTCCAGGTAAAACTCCTGACGTTACCTGGGTCTGTACTTGAGTTTGTGCATTCTTAATTACCAGTTGCTTTTCCGTTTCCGATAATGCTGCCAGCATTATCTCTATATCTTTCCAATCGGGATCTAAATTCTTTCCAATCAGCTCAAACCTCCGGGCCACTGATTCTGGATCATCCCGGTATCCTTTCACAGCTTCCTTCCATGAATCTAACTCAGCAGTTGTGAAAGGTACTTTTATCCGAGCTGGTCCGTTAGCCCCCATAGCCTGTCGTAACGGGGCTTGAATAACGGGCCCGACCTTACTTCGGGTTCGAGCCGTGATCGGGGTAAAGTCTCCATTCCCCCAACTCTCATTTTTCTTATCTATTCTGCCGTTTCCTGAGCTCGCCCCCACGCCTCGTTCTATTATCTGGGGCGGGAGGACATAATCCTCCATTCTCTCCTCTGACTCATTCAATTTCAAACATCTCTGCCCGATACTGCACGCTGAACAACATCTTTTCATTTTTCCTGCCCCTTCCTTCTTCATATCCTTTTCTATTGCCAGGATCAAAGGATCCTGTGGGGCTAAGTTAATTCCACACTCCTTCTGCCATTCCGGGTGGTTTCTCAAAGTGAAAAACATATCTGCGTATGACACCTCATCCCACTTTCCTTCTCTCCTTAGAAACAACATTAACTGTAGTAAAGTATTATAATTTAAGGTTCCATTCAGTGGCCATTTCCCTCACAATCCAACTTATAAAGTGGCCACCATTGAGTACAATATTTTATCAACGTTTTCTTATTTTCAGTTCTACCGGGGGATCCCCCTATATTTTTTCCAATGACTCAAGATACATCCCAACGGGCTTTTCTTCGGAATCCCACTACTCTGCTGCCCCCCCATGTTACAGTTCAGAATGTTTCTTGTTACACAATACAAGCCGGCAGCTTTCCACAATAACACCAAGATCCTAGTAACGTTATAAAGAGTATAATCAAAATCCCAAAGACAATAGCCAAGGTCAAGTTCCACATGTAAACACAACGTAATACTAACCTCGCATGCAAAGGTTATTTGTTTCCCAACAGCAACTGAGTGCTTTCCAAAAAACCAAATGCCGTCCTGCAGAAAACTTTTACTTTCCGACTTACAGACGACCCCAATTGACCGGTCAACCAAATAAACCAAAATAAAGAATATAATCACTTACAATGATGGGGTCCGTGTCTGCCTCCGCAGTGATCCGTTGAGTCGAGGAGTCCCTCCGGGAAATCCCGGGGGTACCCTAGGGAGTCCTGTTCCCAGCGGGTCCTGCGGTCCGACAGAGAAGAAGTCCCATCTGGGGTGCCAGATTGATTCAAAGATCATAAATCCAATTTCTTTAAGTGATTTATTCTTTATTGACGGCGCCGGATGCACGGGGGATCTTTCCGCCTATCGTGCATCCCGAAGTGAAAAGCCGTCCCAAATTTATACATCACAGTGATTAATATTTTATTAACGCCTATACATATTCATTATCTAACCCCGCCTACTCTCGCTTCTCATGCTAATCAGTTTTTTTGTGTCCTGCGCCTGCGCAGATCCTCTCAGTGGTCTTGGGCAGGGGTCGTCGAGCTGTGGTCGGTGGTCTCAGAGAGGAAGGCCATAAGTCTTCCTCACAGTGTACTTTTCACCCTTGGTCAGGATTCTGCTGAATTAGCTTTCTTCCTAACCGCAAGGACTGTTTTTTCTTCGAATCTTCTGCTCATTATTTTCTTATCTTGGATTCCAATGTCTTGTTCGAGATATATTGCCCGTATGTCCTATTTTGAGATACATTGTCCATACATCTGCTTCCTGCCCTACACCTAATGTTCTGTTCTCCTTTAATAGTTTCATTCTTAACCCTTTCTTATCTGGAATCGCCTCAGCTTCCCTAATCAATCCCCCCTTTTCTTTTCCCCATGCAAATTCTTTTGCATTGCATGCCCTTATCATTAGCAGTATCGCAGTGACATACATACAAATATTCCTACTACCAATAACATAACCAGATCAGTAAAAACTTGTTCTAACTATTGAAAGTTGGGTAACCATGAAGTTAACTTATTCCATATTTCCTCAAAGCCCCATGAAATGTTATCCTTACTAATCTTATACAGAAAATTTATCATGAGGCTCTTGCCTTCCTTGATCTCGAGCTTTTGACCATTATTAGTCCAAAAACAGTTAACTGCTACAGTCTGTGTTAATATAAAATTATACTAACAATCTAATTTACCTGGGCGGATACAACCTTCTTGTTGGCCACTTTTGGAAGTCGGTTTTACTAAAATCCCCGTTGCTTTCTCGTGGGCTGTTCCATTAATCATTCGGCACCCTATTTCAATTTCGTCCCCTACAGTTCTTTGGTGTATCCACCCTACCCTTCCCCTAAATTTTGCCATTCTGATAATGCATGTAAATGATCACCATTTGTTCGCCAAATAACCACAACAGCTAACTTTCCATTAATGCTCTTATCCTCCGTGGTTACGGCTTCAGACCAAGGCCACCCACCATTCTCTATCATCATAGAAGCACCTTCCAATTCTTGAATCACAATTACAACTATAAGCCACAGAAATAAAACAATTCTGTTAGCTAAATTTCTGCTAACTACATTACTAAATACTCCTGACCATAGTGTCTTCATTTCGCTTGACTGAACTTTAGTTTCAGTTCACCGTCACCCAGCGTTACTTTCCAGGGGGCTTTTGGAGCTTTCTTCACTCTCGAATAACGGATCCAGGCCGTTTGCTCCTTAATCTTGATGGCGGTATGTGTTGTCAGCAGCACCTGGTATGGTCCCGTCCACTTTTCTTCCAAAGGGCGACCTGCAAATGCTTTTACATACACATAATCCCCAGGTTTAAAGGGGTGGATTGGTTGGTCCAGCCCTCTAGCCCTGGTTCCTGAGACAACTTTAGATATTTGATCCAACTGTTTTTGGAGTCCTATTAAATAATTACCCAAGTATCCCGACCCCAGTTGCGTCAGGTCCTCCCCGCTGAACAAAAACTGATAGGGTCTTCCGTATAATATTTCAAAAGGGCTTAGATTTTCCTTTGTCCGTGGTTTTACTCTAATTCTAAGTAAAGCCAAAGGGAGAGACTGAGGCCATGATAAATTAGTCTCTTGTCCTATTTTGGCTATTTGTTGTTTGATTAGATGATTCATCTTTTCCACTTGTCCGCTTGCCTGTGGTCTGTAAGGGGTATGGAGTTGCCAGTCTACCCCTAAGACCTTACTTACTTCTTGAACTATTTGCGCACAAAAATGAGAGCCTCTATCCGAGGACATTGCTGCCGGAATTCCGAAACGCGGTATTATCTCATTCAGTAAAACCTTAACCACTTCTCTTGCCTTGTTGGTTCGACAGGGAAAAGCCTCTGGCCACCCGGAAAAAGTATCTGTCAAAACCAACAAGTATCGATACCCCCCTTTTCTTGGCAGTTCTGAAAAATCTATCTGCCATTGTTGTCCTGGATAGTTTCCTTTACTGATTATTCCGAACTTTACCCTATTTTCTGTATTAGGGTTATGATGCAAACAAATACTGCATTGCTGGGTTACTTGTTTTACCGTAGTATACAGATTTCTTCCCACCAAGACTCGACTCAGATTTTTATATAAGGTGTCTGCTCCCCAATGAGTCTTATTATGTTCTGCCATGACCATAGGCCATATTAAATTAGAGGGTAGTACAACCCTATTATCTTTCAGGTATACCCATCCATCACTCCTTGCTTTTCCTCCCAGGTCCCCAATTAACTTTTGATCTTCCTGTGTGTACCTAGGTTCCTGTCCTTCACCTAAAGTTTGTATTTTACCGTCTGGTATTAAAGTGAGCGCTTCTGCCTCAGCCAATCCGGCCACCCTTTTTGCTTCTTGGTCAGCCAATCGGTTCCCTACCTCGAAGTCAGCGGTTCCTTTTTGGTGTCCCCGGCAATGTATAACAGCCACCTTCTCTGGGTGCTTTACCGCTTCCAACAACTTCAAAATCTCCTCAGCATATTTTATTTGTTTTCCTTGGGCCGTTAATAATCCTCGTTCCTTCCAGATAGCCCCATGTGCATGCACCACACCAAATGCATACTTAGAGTCTGTCCAGATATTTACTTTCTTTCCTGCTGCTAGTTCCAATGCCCGCGTAAGGGCAATTATTTCTGCTTTCTGAGCAGACGTCCCAGGGGGTAATGGTTTCGACTCAATTACCTGTTGAGTGGTCGTCACCGCATACCCTGCTTTGCGTTGTCCTTGTTTCACAAAGCTGCTTCCATCAATATACCATGATTCGTCCGCGTCTTCCAAGGGCTCCTCCTTGAGATCTGGTCGGCTAGAATACACAGTTTCCATAGTTTCGATACAATCGTGGACCACTGGCTCGTCAGGAGCGTTACTAAGGAAAGAAGCTGGGTTCACAATGTTAGTAACCACAATTTCTACGTCATCTTGCTCCACCAGTATTGCTTGGTATTTTAAAAATCTTTGAGGGGATAACCAGTGTGCCCCTTTCTGCTCCAAGACTGCCGAGACAGTGTGTGATACCAGCACGGTTATCTTCTGTCCCATAGTGAACTTCCGAGCCTCCTGTATATTCATGATGACAGCGGCCACCGCTCGAAGGCAACCCGGCCAACCTTTACTTACTTCATCCAGTTGTTTAGAGAAGTAGGCCACAGCTCTCCTGTAGGGGCCCAGCTTCTGTGCCAGCACCCCCAGAGCCATCCCTTGTCTCTCATAGGAGTACAACCAAAAGGGTTTGGACAAGTCCGGTAGACCCAAAGCTGGTGCTCGCATTAACTCCAATTTAAGCTTCTTAAAGGCAGCCCGTGCTTCCCCCGTCCAGACCAATTTTGATTGGTTATTCTTGATGAGGTCATATAGGGGTTTTACAATTAGTCCATAATTATTAATCCATAGACGGCACCAACCTGTCATCCCTAGAAAAGTTCGTAATTCCTTAATGGTCTGTGGTTCTGGGGTACGGCAGATAGTTTCTTTCCGTTCTGTTCCTAACTCCCTTTGTCCCCCTGAAATCTCAAACCCCAAGTAAGTTACACGTGACTGAATCAGCTGAGCCTTCTGTTGAGAGACTCGATACCCATTCAAACCCAGAAAATTAAGGAGACTTATCGTCCATTGCATGCAGCTGCTCCTATTCTCAGTGGCTATCAAAAGGTCATCAACGTATTGCAGCAGAACTCCTTCGGTGTTTGGGGCCTCCCAAACCTCAAGCTCTTTTGCTAGTTGATTCCCAAAAATCGTGGGGCTGTTTTTGAATCCCTGCGGCAATACAGTCCAGGTCAATTGAGCCTTTCGTCCTGAGTCTGGATTTTCCCATTCAAAAGCAAAAAGCTTCTGACTTTCTGGGGCTAAAGTCAGGCAGAAGAGGGCATCTTTTAAATCCAGTACGGTAAACCAAACTAAATTATCTTTTAATTTAGTCAGTAATGTGTACGGGTTGGCTACCACAGGGTGTATATCTTCAGTGATCTTATTTATAGCTCTTAAATCCTGCACTAATCTATAGTTCTTCCCATCTGGCTTCTTAATTGGTAGTATAGGAGTATTATATTCAGATTCACACTCAACCAGCAGTCCATGTTTTAAAAACTTATCCACTATCCCCTTAATTCCTTTCCTGTCTTCTAATCTTAGGGGATATTGCTTAATCTTAACTGGCCTTTCCCCTGGCTTTAATCTCACCACTATTGGGGCTGCATTTTTGGCTCGCCCAGGGATGTCAGTAGCCCAGACTCCTGGGTAAACTTGGTCTAAAATCTCCGAAGGTACTTTACCGATGGGGTCTGCTTGTATCAGCGTTAAGCTTAGCGCGGTTATCAGCTTTTCTTCTCTCACCTTTAACCCCACCTTCCCTTTTTCAAAGACAATTTCCGCTTCTAATTGTTCTAGTAAATCTCGCCCCAGCAAAGACTTCGGGGATCCTGGTAAATATAAAAACCTATGTATTCCCATCTGTTTCCCTAACTTATATTTTAAAGGCCTTAGGAAAAAGGCTTTCTCGTGCTGGCCTGTAGCTCCTATCACCGTCACAAAATCCTCATCCTCTGGTATCAATTTCTGGTTTAACACAGAATAAGTCGCTCCTGTGTCAATTAAAAACTCCACTTCCTGTCCTGATTTCCCTAGCTTAATTTTAACCAGCGGATCTGCTAGGGTAGAATCCCCCGGTCCACTTCATTGGTCGGGAGATACACTAGCTACCATCAACCTGTTCTTCTCCCGTTGTTTCGGACATTCCCTTTTCCAATGACCCACTTCCCTACAATATGCACACTGATTCGGTCTCAGGGGAGGCTTTACTGACCTTCCCCTTATCCCATTCCCTCTTCCTTTTCCCCGAAAAGGTTCTTCTTGCCTCTGTAAGGCTGCAACAGTTGCCGCAGCAATAGCCCTACCCAGCCTTTGTTTCTCATTCCCTTCTCGATTCCTAAATACCCTCCATGCCTCTTCCACCAGCCTTTCTAAATCTCTCACATCCGGCTCTTTCATTTTCTGAAGCTTCCGCCTTATATCGTCCGCAGACTGACCCAAGAACAATGATACTAGCTGGACTTTACCTTCCTCAGAAGAGGGGTCTATCGTTGTAAATTTTTGCATTGCTGTCCTTAGTCAATCGAGAAATTCTGACGGGGTCTCAGTTTGCCCCTGTTTTATGGTATATAACCTAGACCAGTTTACAGACTTTGGTATCGCACTTTCCAAGGCGATCCTAATCCATTCCTGATATCTTTTTAATAACCTATAATCACCCTCATCATTATAGTCCCAGTTTGGGTCCACTCTGGGCACATATACCTCCACAGTTCCAGGTAAAACTCCTGACGTTACCTGGGTCTGTACTTGAGTTTGTGCATTCTTAATTACCAGTTGCTTTTCCGTTTCCGATAATGCTGCCAGCATTATCTCTATATCTTTCCAATCGGGATCTAAATTCTTTCCAATCAGCTCAAACCTCCGGGCCACTGATTCTGGATCATCCCGGTATCCTTTCACAGCTTCCTTCCATGAATCTAACTCAGCAGTTGTGAAAGGTACTTTTATCCGAGCTGGTCCGTTAGCCCCCATAGCCTGTCGTAACGGGGCTTGAATAACGGGCCCGACCTTACTTCGGGTTCGAGCCGTGATCGGGGTAAAGTCTCCATTCCCCCAACTCTCATTTTTCTTATCTATTCTGCCGTTTCCTGAGCTCGCCCCCACGCCTCGTTCTATTATCTGGGGCGGGAGGACATAATCCTCCATTCTCTCCTCTGACTCATTCAATTTCAAACATCTCTGCCCGATACTGCACGCTGAACAACATCTTTTCATTTTTCCTGCCCCTTCCTTCTTCATATCCTTTTCTATTGCCAGGATCAAAGGATCCTGTGGGGCTAAGTTAATTCCACACTCCTTCTGCCATTCCGGGTGGTTTCTCAAAGTGAAAAACATATCTGCGTATGACACCTCATCCCACTTTCCTTCTCTCCTTAGAAACAACATTAACTGTAGTAAAGTATTATAATTTAAGGTTCCATTCAGTGGCCATTTCCCTCACAATCCAACTTATAAAGTGGCCACCATTGAGTACAATATTTTATCAACGTTTTCTTATTTTCAGTTCTACCGGGGGATCCCCCTATATTTTTTCCAATGACTCAAGATACATCCCAACGGGCTTTTCTTCGGAATCCCACTACTCTGCTGCCCCCCCATGTTACAGTTCAGAATGTTTCTTGTTACACAATACAAGCCGGCAGCTTTCCACAATAACACCAAGATCCTAGTAACGTTATAAAGAGTATAATCAAAATCCCAAAGACAATAGCCAAGGTCAAGTTCCACATGTAAACACAACGTAATACTAACCTCGCATGCAAAGGTTATTTGTTTCCCAACAGCAACTGAGTGCTTTCCAAAAAACCAAATGCCGTCCTGCAGAAAACTTTTACTTTCCGACTTACAGACGACCCCAATTGACCGGTCAACCAAATAAACCAAAATAAAGAATATAATCACTTACAATGATGGGGTCCGTGTCTGCCTCCGCAGTGATCCGTTGAGTCGAGGAGTCCCTCCGGGAAATCCCGGGGGTACCCTAGGGAGTCCTGTTCCCAGCGGGTCCTGCGGTCCGACAGAGAAGAAGTCCCATCTGGGGTGCCAGATTGATTCAAAGATCATAAATCCAATTTCTTTAAGTGATTTATTCTTTATTGACGGCGCCGGATGCACGGGGGATCTTTCCGCCTATCGTGCATCCCGAAGTGAAAAGCCGTCCCAAATTTATACATCACAGTGATTAATATTTTATTAACGTCTATACATATTCATTATCTAACTCCGCCTACTCTCGCTTCTCATGCTAATCAGTTTTTTTGTGTCCTGCGCCTGCGCAGATCCTCTCAGTGGTCTTGGGCAGGGGTCGTCGAGCTGTGGTCGGTGGTCTCAGAGAGGAAGGCCATAAGTCTTCCTCACAGTGTACTTTTCACCCTTGGTCAGGATTCTGCTGAATTAGCTTTCTTCCTAACCGCAAGGACTGTTTTTTCTTCGAATCTTCTGCTCATTATTTTCTTATCTTGGATTCCAATGTCTTGTTCGAGATATATTGCCCGTATGTCCTATTTTGAGATACATTGTCCGTACATCTGCTTCCTGCCCTACACCTAATGTTCTGTTCTCCTTTAATTGTTTCATTCTTAACCCTTTCTTATCTGGAATCGCCTCAGCTTCCCTAATCAGTAGTGCCGTGGTACGGTTGGTGCGACGTCATCTGTCTCGGGGGACGTTACCCAAGGTGGCCAAGCCTGGCAGCACTCCTCCCTGTGCTTACGAGCTGCTTCGTGCGTCTGAGTTTGTGAAAAGTGAAGAGATGGCAATCAAAACCTAATTATAGCGTGCATATTTTCTTATCGTTAGCAGTGAAAATATTTAGTATAGTACCACTTCCAGGGGAGGAGATACAGCCCTCTGAAATACTTTCTTCTCTTTCATCACTAATAACAGTATAGCTATTAAAGCCTTAATTTTCCTTTCTAGGATGAGTCTTCACGGTTTTATCAAGCGTATTTGCTTCTGGCAATATTGCTCTCTTTGACCAAACTGGTTGATGTACCAGCCACTTCTATCAGTTGCTTATTAGCAGTGCTCTGTTGTTTCAGACCTGATCTGTAGAAGGAAGAGCTAAAATAATAATAATTAAAAAAAAAAAAAACTTTTGTTGAAACTTCAGCCAAGTAAATCCAGCTTGTAAAACATAATTCTATGAGCAGCTATTTTGAGAGCATCTCCTTAATTAGCACAACCATTTAATGGAGAAATGGAGAACAAAATGCATTTTTAGCTAGGTGTATCTGTTTTCTTCCAGATACCTTAGAAGAATTGGTAGAATTTTATTTATGAGATGGTAATATAGAGTAAACACAATCCATCCCAGTGCTCTTCCCTGGAGGAAGTGTTTTTTCTCAAGTTCTTTTTCAAGTGGCAGCATGCTCAGCCATAAAAGCATCTGGTTTGCAGCATAGTCCCCAGCAGAGACAGAGGCACTATGCTCCCTGCCAAATATCGCGTGTTTCAGAGGCTACCCCTGCAGTGCCCTGCAGATAAAACCTTGCTATGCAAACCCAATACTCCTATAGGAAGAGATCTTCTGCCATTCCTCTGGCAAATTCGGGGAGGGCCCTCTGCACCCAGACGGTCTGGAGCACGGGGACACCTTCAGCCGCTGTCACCAACCCAGCGACAGCACTGTGGCAGCACAAGTGAAGAATGGCCCCGCAGGAGCTGGATGTCAGGGGGGACCTGTCCCTGGATGTGGGTACGGTGCTGCCCTGTGCCCGGGAGAGTGTGGGGGTGAGCTAGGACAGCTGCCAGATCAACCACAGCCATGCGGAAGTAATGCTGTGCCCCTGCCAGCGGCGGGAATTAGAGGGAACGGTCAAATGAGTAGGGGAGGGGAGAAGCAAAGCCCGGAAGGGAGAAGAAGACAAAGACCTGCACTACATGACATGGTTTATTAAATACCAAGGAGGGTGACAGAACTTGGAATTAAAGGCAGGCTGTTATGTGCACAGAACCGCCGCATTCTTGCCGGCATGGCGGGGCCAATGGCTGCTCTTGCTCACTGCCTGGAAACTGCCCGAATTACGGGGCAGAAGGCAAGTGCTCGCAGTCTACTGCCATCTTGGTAGAACTATGGCTTGTTTTCTGGACTGGGACTTCGTCTGCTCCACCTTCATCTGATCAGTAATAATGTTCAGCTGTGAAAACAGGGAAACGCACAATAAGAGGGGAATGCTTAAGGAAGGAACACGTTTTCACCTCCAACTACAAGCATTTCAGAAGTTAGTGAAGGAAATACCACAGGCTACACACAGAACATCTAAAGGGAACCTGCAAATGACTCTTGCTCATCAGTGACTCTTGCTACAAAAAGACTCTTGCTACAGGCTTGGGGGAGAGTGGCTCAAGAGCTGTGCAGAGGAAAAGGATCTGGGGGTGTTGGTCGATGCTCGCCTGAACGTGAGCCAGCAGTGTGCCCAGGTGTCCAAGAAGGCCAACGGCATCCTGGCTTGTATCAGGAAAAGTGTAGCCAGCAGCACCAGGGAGGTGATTTTTCCCCTGTACTCTGCTCTGGTGAGGCTGTACCTTGAGTACTGTGTTCAGCTTTGGGCTCCTCAGTGCAAGAAGGACATCAAGGCCCTGGAACGTGTCCAGAAAAGGGCTATAAAGCTGGAGAGACCTCAGGGGAGACCTTATTGCTGTCTACAACTACCTGAAAGGAAGGTGTGGGGAGCTGGGGGTCCACCTCTTCTCTCAGGTAACTAGTGACAGGATTGGAGGGAATGGCCTCAAGTTGCACCAGGGGAGGATAAGGTTATAAATGAGGAGACATTTCTTCTCAGAAAGAGCAGTCAGACATTGGAGCTGGTTGCCCAGGGAGGTGGTGGCGTCACCGTCCCTGGAGGTGTTCAAAGAAAGGTTGGACCTGGCGCTTAGGGACGTGGGTTAGTGAGTGACATTGGTAGTAGTGTTAGTGTTGGGGAGAATCGAATGGATGTTTTATTAATGTCTCTTAGGTGATGGGTCTTAAAGTATAATTAAGCATTGCCAAATGTACTTATATTATCAATTAATCTATGTATACTGGGAAACTTAGGGAGTATACTGAACAGTCAAATGAATCTTTGAAGGGGAACCCTCGGAGGGAACAGGTACAACCTGACCTTGGATAAGGGCCTGGAAATGCTGAAATGAGTTGAAGCAGAACCAAGGAGCGGAGGGAGCATGCGTCGAGTGAGAAAGGTGAAAAGTTTAGCAGAGAGGAAGACTCCTTACTCCATCTGGACGACCACCCGGACGACCACCAGAGAGCACCACGCATGCGCAAATGGGAGGAGAGCTAATTAGAATGGAATGCGAGGCTGATGTTGCAACCTGTAATGAATATGTATACCTTACGTAATGTTGAATGTATAAATAACAGCTGGGATGTAACGGGACTTGAAGCCAGATTTGGGCACCTGCCCCGGCTTCCAGCGCTGAATAAAGCACCTTCATATAATCACTTGGTGGTTATGTGGTTGCTACGCTAACAGTAGGGTGATGGTTGGACCAGTGATCTTGAAGGTCTCTTCCAGCCTTAATGATTCTATGATTCTATGATTCTGTACCAGTGCAGAGAACAACACTATATGGGCTGCCGCAGGGAATGTTAACTCCATCCCAGACAGACCCAGTACAACTGGGGCAGGTGCCAGCTCAACCATGGCCACAGGGAAGTAATGCAGTGCCCCTGCCAGCCAGGCACGTTCTCGATGCCTCCTGAGGAGCCCTGCCCCATCGCATGGCCCGAGATCCCCATCCACGCTGCGGAAGAACGTCAACTGAGGCACAAAGAGCTCTTAAGGCAGGAGCCAGAAAGTGCCGCAGTCACTGCTGGACTGTGGGGGGGTGTGGCCCTCCAACTTAAGAGGACACTTGTGACGCCCCTGGTGATGCCCATTGTGACACAATGTGCCACCATCGCTGAGACGCAGTGTATGTGCACCCCTGCCAGCAGGAGTGCTCAGTGCTGTTGCCTCTGCTGTGGGAGCAACAGCGCTGCCCTGGCTGGGAGCCTCGGTGCGTCCCTGCCCTGCCTGGGAGCACCAGGCCACAGCCGCTGCTCGGGGCTCGGCTCCCCTGCCCCTGCGCCTGTCCGTGTCGGACCCAAGCAGGGCCCGCAGGGCTCTGGTGGCCCCAGGTGGGCTTGTGCCCACATCCTTGCTGCAGCATGCAGAGGCTCCTGGGGCTCCTCCACCGGGGCCAGGAGCATCCGATGCCCAGCAGCACTTCCCTGTCCAGAGACAGCGATGCCCACCAGCTGCCAGAAGAGGGCCTGCACGGGCTGCACCGCGCGGCCGCCCGTGGCGACCTGGCCCGGCTGAGGCGGCACTGGTGGCTGAAGAAACGAGGCAAAAACCGTCGAGACCAGGCAAAGCGGTGAGGGGCTGGGGGGTGCGCTTAAAGGCTTGGGGTGGGATCGCTCTCCCGTGGCGTGCGAGCTTCAGCCTGGTGCCGCTGCGTACGCGGCTCTGGCACCAACCCTCCTTCTGCAGCAGGTGTCAGCAAGAGCTGAGGCGATGGAGGGCTGAGGCTGGGCGTTGTCCGGCCAGGCAGCCTCTCGCCCTGAAGTCACTGGCACTGGACATAGTCGGGAGCACATGCTCCTACCAGCCCTTGGCAAAGCCTTCAGCCCCGTGCAGAGAGACGGCTGAAGCCCAGGGCAGAGTCAGGAGCACGGCAGCAAGGGCACCGCCTCCTCTGGAACCCTGGGTCAGAGCTTATGGGTGTGACCCGTTCAGTGACAAACTGGATCTGATTGATACAGCAGTGCGCGACGGGTTAAGAAGAAGGTTACTCAGAGGCATAGAGTGGTAACCAGGCTAGAGTAAGAGAAAGTGGGAACCACTAAGGAGGAGTTGTTAGGCTCGGACGGGCCTATAGAGGGCTACGCGTGATCAAAAGGAATGCACCAACCAGAAGTCTGTAACTATGTTTGCCAGCCACGTGCAGCGCGTGGAGGGGCTCAGAAAAACTATGTAAGATCTGGCATTGGGACAATAAAGGGTCTCCATTTCTCGACTATCTTGGAGCCCGTGTCGTCATTCCCTTCAAGAGCTGGTCACTGAGAGGGCTTTTCCCTCTCAGCTGGCAGAGGGGAACAATCCAGCTTTGCTTGGAATTGCTGGGGCGGCTCGAGCGCTGCTTGAAGGGTGTGCTGCCGACCGCCACTGCCCTGTCCTCTCCCTGTGGGGTTGTTTAGCAGCCGCTCGGGCATTAGCAGTTCTCTCCTGTCCTGTGGGTGATCAGCGTCAGGGCATTCACCGCCCTTCTGCCGCTTGAGTGATTGTGGAAAAACTTGGAGACTTACACTGACTTCGCACTCTTCATGGAGTTCCACAGCCTCCAAAGCTTACATTCTGCTTGGCATTGGCAAGTGGAGACTTGTGGCCCTGCGCGTGTTCCACAGCCAGAAGTGATTTGGGGCATTGCCTGCCTGTGGAAAGCTAATTTATTTTGGTTTTAGGACACCGCTGCACCTTGCTTGTGCGAACGGCCATGCAGACGTTGTTCGATTCCTGGTGCAAGAGAAGTGCCTGCTGAACCTTTGTGACAACACTGGCAGATCGCCACTCATGATGGTATGTGGAACACGTTACTCTGCTCTAAGTGGGGTTTTATCAATTGTGCTTCCAATGACAAGTGTCTTGCCGCATTCTTCACACCGACCTGTAGAGAAACATGAAAGTTGTAATCGGCACGTAATAGGCGTACACTAGCTCATCTCGGAAGACGCTCTTATCTTCCAGCACTGGGAAGCTGCTGTAGCTGTGACAGAGTGAAACATGGCACAAGTCCTTCCTTTTCTTTGTGTTGTTTGCAGGCAGTGGAGAGCCAGCATGAAGAATGCGTGGCGATTCTGCTAGAGCACCGTGCCGACCCAAACCTCAAAGTTTACAGAGGCAAGTCTGCCCTTCACCTGGCTGCCGCAGCTCCTAACACATCTCTAGCAGAGATGTTAGTTGAGCATGGTGCACACCTTGAAGCAAAGGACTGGGTAAGTTTTGAATCTGGGCAGCACTGCTCTTTGGGAAAGGCACTTAATTCGTCTGGGTTGTTCTGACGGGCATTCTTTATCCTTTCAGGAGGGAAATACCCCGCTTCTTCTTGCCATCTCCAGCCATCATAAAGAGATGGTAAAGTTTCTTCTTCAAAAAGGAGCGAATGTGTGTGCTCAAAGTTTCTTTGGAAGGTGAGGCATGGCTCCAAAGTTCATGTGGCTCTCCTTAGCATTGTCACTGGAATGAACAGGAGAAAGAGAGTCAGTGTTGTCCAAGGGACAATGGGCACCAAGTGAAACAAGAGGCCTTCCCACAGCTGCTTAGGAGAAACCCTCTCAGCATGAGGAAGGTTAATCAGGGGAGCAGGTGGCACCAGGGGTTTGAGCGGCCTCCATCCTTGGAGGCTTTGAAGAGCAGAGTGGAAGAAGCCTTGAGCAACGTGCTCTGGCCTCGTGGCTGAGTCTGCTCTGGGGAGGCGGTTGGCCAGGAGGCGTCTGGAGGTGTCTTCCAGCCTCAGTCCTCCAGCACTCCCCTGTGTGTGGCTTTGCTTTCCCTGTGCTTGTAGGAATCGGGGAGGGAATTGTTTGGGGAGGAAACAGGGATTAGAATAACAACAACACAGAGCCTGCAAATGCTGCTATGTTTCATACCATCTTTTGGATGCTTTAGGACTGCTCTTATGCTTGCCGCTTCTGCTGGGGAAACGGATGTAATAGAGCTACTTCTTTCCTACGGTGCCAACGTTACTTGCAAAGATATCGCTGGCTACACGGCTGTGGATTATGCTCTCCAGTCAGGACACGTTGGGTGAGTGTTTTGTCTTTCGCTGTTAGAGCGGCTGAGTTGTCAGAGTGTCTGTGCTGATTTGTCACCCTCTGCGGTAGCTGCAGAAGTTTTAATGAAATGAAAATTAGAAATCCTGCTTGTGTTACTACACCCAGTTCCACACCACTGAAAAGGAAAGAGGCACTTTTTCTTTCAGTGTTACGTCACTGTTAGAGCGGCTGAGTTGTCACAGTGTCCGTGCTGATTTGTCACCCTTTGTGATAGATGCACAAAGGCTTAACGATATCTTCAGACCTTTCTTGAAGCTGGGCTCGGTGATGTCTTCTCATAAATCACCTTCCCAAGTCAAGAGAGGATTTGGAAGTAGAGGAGAACTTCCACCCACAAGGCTTTCTTAGAAATCCCGCTTGTGTTGCTAAGCCCAGTTCCGCTCCACTGACCAGGAAAGAGGCACCTTTTCTTTCAGTGGGGATCTTACCAGTGTCCCTTTAGATAAACCCTCAAAGAGATCCCTGGTGGTGTAGCAGGTCCACCATCATGGGGAGACTGACACCGCACACAGACAGTTCTGAACTGGTTCCAAGTCAGTTGCTGTCCTAGGCAAGAGCAAGGATACTAGGCAAGGATGTTTTGGATCTGACTGCCTGTATGTTCTCTCTATCTGCGCGTAGCCTTTGCAAGAAACTGGTAGAACATGCACGCTGTGAAAAGACGGGAGAAGCTTCTGCTGGCGCTGCACAAGACACAGCAGTCCCCAGCAGATTCTGCTCTCCGAGGACTGAGCGCTTTGCACTGGCCACACTTGCTTTGGATGGAGAAGGTAGGATCCTGAAGTGTGGAAGAGCTGATGAGGACAACTAATGTGGCCTGATGTCAGACCGCTTCCCGTATTTGGGGGCAGGGCTTGACTGGCAGGGAAAAGCAGAGTGCCAGGAATGCTCACACTGTCTCGCTTCGTCCATCCCTTGTAGGTGCCCTGCCAGCTGTAGGAGCAGAGCAGGAGGAAGAGGCTGAATTGCCCTGGGATCGCAAGGTACTTTCTGTGAAGGACCCACTGGGCTCCCATTTGGCTCGCTTACTTTGGGGCAAGTTTACCTCTGGGCTCGCTTACCTCTGTTGCTGCCTCTGCCACTTGTTTGTGACTGGGGCCCTTGAACTACTTGTGCTCCAGCCCAGCTGTTCAGTTTGCGCTGGGTTGGTGAAACTGCTGGGAGAACTGGGTCTCGCTGCAGCTGGCCTTTCAGTTAGAGTTCCAGTCTAGGGAAAGCATGTTCTACGTAATGAAGCAGCAAAGATTATTCCTGCTGCTTAAAATCTTCTGAGCTTCTCAAAGGGGCTGGCCGGGAGTGGACTGTTGCTTTTCACCATACTTCACCAGTGCTCCGGTAACCTTTATGTGGCAATTCTTAACGCCAACAACGAAGAGATACCAGAGAATAGCATTGAGGGCTTGCAGCTCTGCTTTCAGCGTGCATTCCTTGGCCGCGAGCACGTTCTCAGAAGCAGCAGGGAGATTCCAGGCCATGCTTAAGCTCTGGCAGAACGAAGTCTGGCTTCTGCTTTACAACTGCTGAAATGCCATTGGAGGCAACAATAGTTCTGCAGATTCCATTCTCCACTGCCCGCCTTTTTGCGTAGGTAGAAAGCCCCTGCCCAGTCTCTCAGGCTATGTTCCAAGAAGAGAAAAAACGTTAAGCCTTCCCTCTGTTTTAAGAAACAGAAACCCTCACAAAGAGCTGCTGATAGTTGAGGCTAAGAAAGATGGAGAGAGGTCCCCAGCTGTGCCTGGTGGTGGTGCACTTCCAATCCTTTGTTTCAGTCAGAAGACTGACCTAGTTGTAGAACCTAATGAGTAAAAGCACAGCTCATATTCCCATGTTCTCACTGACTTTGTCATGCTCACGGAACCCCATTTCTTTAGGATCAAGACAGACAGCTGCAGCTTGAGCTTCCTGGTGCTCCTGAAAGTCTGTCCGTGTCAGAAGCCCCACCTGAAGCTACTGAGAGCCAGCTCAGTGACACTGAGAAAGACGTAGAGCGCTTGCGAGAGGAATTGGAGATGGTTAAAGCTAAGGTATGGAAAGGCTGCACTATAGCGATAAATCCAAGGGTGGTTGTCCTTTCTCTTCCCCCTCTCTGCTGGTGACCAACACAACGGGCCCTTTGGGGAGCTTTTCACAAGCTGGAGGGACAAAGCAGTGCGTTAGGAGGCACCTTCCAGGGGGTAGGTTTGACCAGAGCAGTTTGCGCTTTCTCAAAACTTGGGTGTGCTCTGAGACACAGAGGGTGCGGCACCACTTGGGTGTGCTCTGACAACGGTTGTAAATTTTTTTTCATGTCTCTGTGTTGGGACCAGCATTGGCAGTGTCTGTGCCAGAGTCGCAGACAAAGCAGGCTGAGTTTTGTGCCAGCGTTCAGGAAATTCTGTAGAAAATCTACAGAGCTATAGGAGAGGGGTTAGTACAAAATGCAGTGAAGTAACATGCATGGGGGTTTGAGAGTGGAAGCAGTCAATTTCCCTCCCTAAAGACTAGGCTGACCACCATGGATTGATTCTTCCTTTGGTTTTGCAGGTGGAGGCATCGGAACAAGCGTGTATTGAGTCTGAGGTCTGGGTAAAATACCTGGAGACTGTACTGGAGGATAAGAAGAGAGAAGCAGCAGCTTCTTCCCAGAAAGTGCAAGGCTTTCTGGAGCCATCCTTTGGAACTGGAGCTCTCCAAAAGCTGGAAGAACGCATGCAAGGGTAGGCAGGGTAGTAAGACAGAGGGGCGAGACGCTGCTTTCTGGGACTCTGTGAACGCAGGGGAATTGCCTCGTCACATCACAGAAAGTTAATACAGGATTTGGAAAGAAGCCTTTGCTTTAGCTTATGTTCTTGCACACTGTTCTTTCCAACTGTGTGCTCTTGTGGAGTTCCCCAATAAGGCCTGTATTTCTCTTTCAGACTCAAAGCTGGAAGTGACAGATTGGAAGCCACAATCCAGCAACAAAGCAGACTGATTGAAGCCCTTCAGAGACACCAGCAAGCCTCTGCCTCAGTAAGTCAGTGATAAACTTCCCTCTTCCCTGTGAGCTCCTGCGCCTAGCTAAGTAGTTCTGTGGGGACAAAGTAAGATGAGATTTTTCTGCCAAGCTTAGGGGAGCTGAGTTCTTGACCAGCTGTGCTGACTGTAAGCTGCTCTGAAAATCCTGCCGGTCTGTTCCCCAGCTTTCTGGTTTTGAGAGTTTTCCCATGATACTACGGCAAGTCCTACAACACCAGGAAGTTCTTAGCACTAGAAAAATAAGGGTTCACTGGAATGCACTGGTCTAGGTATTTTCTGCTTTAGACCAGTGGTGATATTGAAGATCGCAGGCTGCACTTGAGATATTCCTCCTGCGTGAGAGGTGGTAGTCAAGTTTGCACAATGCTGCACAGCCCCGACCTGACATGCCGCGCTGTCGCTAATAAAGCAGTTCCTCTTGGCGCAAAGGAGGGGCTTTTATCTGTGGCCTCTGTGAAGCAAATGATTCTTCTTGTCTGCCTGGGGAGGAGGGAGGTGAACATGAGCCCTGTACTCTACTGAGACTGGCAGGAGGGGAAGAGCGGCAGAGAGGTGTGAGGCAGGAAAGTTGCACGCAGCATGACTTTTCGCTTCTTTTTGTGCTTCTGTAGGCTCGTAATCACCCGGAGGACTTGGTAACTGCCTTTCAGTCAGCACAGACAACCGCAGACGGGCATCCACACCAGCAGGTATGGGAATGCTTTCTGTGAATGACTATTTTAGTCTTTGAATACCTGTTGGGCAGGTAGTGGGTGAAAAGACCAGGGGAGCCCTGGGAAACCCTCCTGCTTTTATGGCAGGGCACGTTCAAGGGAAGGGGAAGCCCTGTTACTCCTGCTTCCCCAGTACTGCTACCGAGTTCTGCCTAGGCTATCTGCACATACCACATGTAGATGCTGTCCCTGTGCTGGTTCTACCATGTATCGTTTCTGTTTTGAAAGCATCAGTGTCAGAGAACAGAAGAGAAGCTGGTCGAGTTGAAATGCCCAGTCGAAGTGCGCCTCGAGCAGGAAATGAAAAGCAACAGCGAACTGCGGAGAGAATGTCTCAGGTATGGCTTGTTAGCACTTTAAAAAGAGATCCCATAGAGTAGAAATCAAGCTTCATGGAGGCTGAATGTAAAAATAGGTGAGGGTAACTGTCTGTGAGCAAATTCAAGCCTCACGCTAGGTCTTACAAGGCTCTTCTGTACACGTGCCTATGGTTTTACAGAGCTGCCAAAAGAACTTCAAGTGCAGGTTGCCCTGCAATTCTCCTGGGAGGGCAGGAAGTCCCTTCTCCATTTATTCCTCCGTTCAGGTGCAAGGTGGACCCTCCAAGTGATCTGCGGCACTGGAATGCTGGTTTTTCTCAGTAACTCCTGGTCTGTCAAGCGTGTTAAAGAAGAAGCAAGGCTTCTCTATGCTGTTTATGTCTGAGAATGTGAAACAGGCTGGTAGTTCCTTCACCTCCTATCTCAATGTTTTCTTGACTAATTTGCTGCACAGGTTAAGGAGGCTTCTGAACGGAGCTCTGCAGAAACTAAGAGAATCTGAGGCCAGAGAAAGAAAGCTCATGATTAATACTGCAAGAGACATGACGAGCAGCTGCTCTGAAGGGGCCAGTGAAGCTGATAAATTAACAGCAAAGGTGAGCTCTGGATTCTGCAGGATTTTGTGGTTTCTTTTTTTGTCTGTTAATGTCCATACCTCTGTTGTTCTTTTCTATGCTCCTTCTTGTATTGTGAGATGTCTGTTCTCTACTTGATGCTCCTTCTGTTGTCATACATAGCAGGTATTGTAGAAGGAGTCAAGTGCCCTTGTGGTGGCTCATTCTTAGTCCAAAGGCTCGTAGCATTCTCGTGGCTTCACTGCCATTAGAAGAGTTCTCTTAAATGACAGGGAATGGCATTGTGTTTAGGCAGTGTAAAATGAAGATTAAGTTTCCGGGTTTTTGTTTGTTTTTATTTTTTGTTTGTGTTTGTTTTGAGGGATTTGTGTTTGTTCGTTTTCTATCTATTTATAAAAGGCAGGAACCTCCCGAGTGTATTTTTAGAAGGTATAGAAAAGGTGTATTTCTGGGGGAGAAGAGTAAGACAGCATCGCAGCTGGCGTTTGGGACTTAATGGGACATCTGCTATATCCTCCGTATCCTTGCAACCAAACATCAGCTTTGACCTAGAGAGAAAATGCGTTCCTCCAGCAGTTCTGTCAAAGTGGCCTCCTGAGGCACCGTTTCCAAAGCTTTCAGAGTAAGGGCAGGAAGAGTATTTGTTGCTCGTGCCTAGTCCGTTCTGCACTGCAGCGCTTCCCCCCACACACAATAGGCATTCTTTCTGGTGTCTGGGTAGAGGTGTGTTTGATGTCCCATGAGCAGAGGAGCATTTTGGGCAAGAGCGTCCCTAGCAAAAGAACCGAGGAAGGATGGAAACTTGGGGAATCCTGTCAGCAAAGATCTTAAAGCTGTTCTTCTCTTAAAAGACGAGCCTGCCTTTACTTTGCTTTTAATACCGAGTCAGAAGGTGACAAAGACCATCTTGACGCCCTACTCCTTTATGCATTGCTCTCCACAGCTCAATGAACTTTCGCAGCAGCTGGAGATGGAGTCTGGAAAACGCAGGCAGCTAGAAGCACAAAATTGTGACCTGCAAGAAGAGCTGTCTGCTCTGCGTGGGTCTCAGGAAAAAATGGAGAAGAGCAATGGCCAGCTGCAAGAAGAGGTGGCATGCATCAAAGCTCTTCTGAAGACTTACAAGGTGGGTCACAGGCAAAAGCAACAGCATGAGACAGAGATAAGAAAGAGCCTGACAAGGAACAAGTGCTCGGACCAGAAGTCGCAGGTGATGTTTGTATTTGGGGTCTTGCCCCTCATTCTTTCTGTGAGGCGTTGTTCTCCACAGGCACAGAAGTCCCTGTGAATTGTGTATGGAGCCTTTGGAAAAGGCTTACAAGCAGAGGACTGTCTTACAGAGACAGAAGTGTCTTAGCACTGACTCTGAAGTAAGAACAGAGTGCTGAGAACTGGTGTCCTCCAGACTAAAATGAATGGTTGACCTGTGGGAGTTTCCGGCTTCTGCCTTCACTGCTGGTGGTAGTGAGGAGGCAAGTGGCCTCCCATGAGTGAGGCTGGGCCCTTGAAACTGGCTATGCGAAAGGTAAAGGTGAGCTCTGGATTCTGCACGCTTTTGTGATTTCTTTTTTTGTCTATTCATGTCCATACCTCTGTTGTTCTTTTCTATGGTCCTTCTTGTATTGTGAGTTGTCTGTTCTCTCCTTGATGCTCCTTCTGTTGTCATACATAGCAGGTGAACGCAGAGCAGTTGTCATTGTGGGTCAAAATGAACGTGCAGAGCAGTATCTGCAAGGGCACACTGAGGGCAGGCTGCTCTGTGGAGGAAGGACGAGCTGAGAGTCACAGCAAGGATGGCGGGCTCAGTGGCTTCACAGGCCATGGCACAGGTCCACAGCATTTTCCGGGTCTGGCAGGTGGAACTCCACCTGTCTGAAGTTGGCTTTGCCCAAGATCACTTCCAGAGCCCTGTCTTAGGAGTTGAGCCAGTGATGCTTTTGTAACTTACCGCTCACCAGCAGCCGTCTCAACCCGTCTTTCCCTAGCCATGGGCACCCTGAAGTAGAGGTCCAAGAAATGCTTTTGAGCTGCCGTGGGTGTCTTGTTCAGGTGCATGGAACCCTTGATCTAGATTTCCCCTGGTTACTGAGAGGTGCTGCTAAGGCACACGTGTGCTTTAGAAGGTATTGTAGAAGGAGTCAAGTGCCCTTGTGGTGGCTCATTCTTAGTCCAAAGGCTCGTAGCATTCTCGTGGCTTCACTGCCATTAGAAGAGTTCTCTTAAATGACAGGGAATGGCATTGTGTTTAGGCAGTGTAAAATGAAGATTAAGTTTCCGGGTTTTTGTTTGTTTTTATTTTTTGTTTGTGTTTGTTTTGAGGGATTTTTGTTTGTTCGTTTTCTATCTATTTATAAAAGGCAGGAACCTCCCGAGTGTATTTTTAGAAGGTGTAGGAAAGGTGTATTTCTGGGGGAGAAGAGTAAGAGCATCGCAGCTGGCGTTTGGGACTTAATGGGACATCTGCTATATCCTCCGTATCCTTGCAACCAAACATCAGCTTTGACCTAGAGAGAAAATGCCTTCCTCCAGCAGTTCTGTCAAAGTGGCCTCCTGAGGCACTGTTTCCAAAGCTTTCAGAGTAAGGGCAGGAAGAGTATTTGTTGCTCATGCCTAGTCCGTTCTGCACTGCAGCGCTTCCCCCCACACACAATAGGCATTCTTTCTGGTGTCTGGGTAGAGGTGTGTTTGATGTCCCATGAGCAGAGGAGCATTTTGGGCAAGAGCGTCCCTAGCAAAAGAACCGAGGAAGGATGGAAACTTGGGGAATCCTGTCAGCAAAGATCTTAAAGCTGTTCTTCTCTTGAAAGACGAGCCTGCCTTTACTTTGCTTTTAATACCGAGTCAGAAGGTGACAAAGACCATCTTGACGCCCTACCCCTTTATGCATTGCTCTCCACAGCTCAATGAACTTTTGCAGCAGCTGGAGATGGAGTCTGGAAAACGCAGGCAGCTAGAAGCACAAGATTGCGACCTGCAAGAAGAGCTGTCTGCTCTGCGTGGGTCTCAGGAAAAAATGGAGAAGAGCAATGGCCAGCTGCAAGAAGAGGTGGCATGCATCAAAGCTCTTCTGAAGACTTACAAGGTGGGTCACAGGCAAAAGCAACAGCATGAGACAGAGATAAGAAAGAGCCTGACAAGGAACAAGTGCTCGGACCAGAAGTCGCAGGTGATGTTTGTATTTGGGGTCTTGCCCCTCATTCTTTCTGTGAGGCGTTGTTCTCCACAGGCACAGAAGTCCCTGTGAATTGTGTATGGAGCCTTTGGAAAAGGCTTACAAGCAGAGGACTGTCTTACAGAGACAGAAGTGTCTTAGCACTGACTCTGAAGTAAGAACAGAGTGCTGAGAACTGGTGTCCTCCAGACTAAAATGAATGGTTGACCTGTGGGAGTTTCCGGCTTCTGCCTTCACTGCTGGTGGTAGTGAGGAGGCAAGTGGCCTCCCCTGAGTGAGGCTGGGCCCTTGAAACTGGCTATGCGAAAGGTAAAGGTGAGCTCTGGATTCTGCACGCTTTTGTGATTTCTTTTTTTGTCTATTCATGTCCATACCTCTGTTGTTCTTTTCTATGGTCCTTCTTGTATTGTGAGTTGTCTGTTCTCTCCTTGATGCTCCTTCTGTTGTCATACATAGCAGGTGAACGCAGAGCAGTTGTCATTGTGGGTCAAAATGAACGTGCAGAGCAGTATCTGCAAGGGCACACTGAGGGCAGGCTGCTCTGTGGAGGAAGGACGAGCTGAGAGTCACAGCAAGGATGGCGGGCTCAGTGGCTTCACAGGCCATGGCATAGGTCCACAGCATTTTCCGGGTCTGGCAGGTGGAACTCCACCTGTCTGAAGTTGGCTTTGCCCAAGATCACTTCGAGAGCCCTGTCTTAGGAGTTGAGCCAGTGATGCTTTTGTAACTTACCGCTCACCAGCAGCTGTCTCAACCCGTCTTTCCCTAGCCATGGGCACCCTGAAGTAGAGGTCCAAGAAGTGCTTTTGAGCTGCCGTGGGTGTCTTGTTCAGGTGCATGGAACCCTTGATCTAGATTTCCCCTGGTTACTGAGAGGTGCTGCTAAGGCACACGTGTGCTTTAGAACGTATTGTAGAAGGAGTCAAGTGCCCTTGTGGTGGCTCATTCTTAGTCCAAAGGCTCGTAGCATTCTCGTGGCTTCACTGCCATTAGAAGAGTTCTCTTAAATGACAGGGAATGGCATTGTGTTTAGGCAGTGTAAAATGAAGATTAAGTTTCCGGGTTTTTGTTTGTTTTTATTTTTTGTTTGTGTTTGTTTTGAGGGATTTTTGTTTGTTCGTTTTCTATCTATTTATAAAAGGCAGGAACCTCCCGAGTGTATTTTTAGAAGGTATAGAAAAGGTGTATTTCTGGGGGAGAAGAGTAAGACAGCATCGCAGCTGGCGTTTGGGACTTAATGGGACATCTGCTATATCCTCCGTATCCTTGCAACCAAACATCAGCTTTGACCTAGAGAGAAAATGCCTTCCTCCAGCAGTTCTGTCAAAGTGGCCTCCTGAGGCACCGTTTCCAAAGCTTTCAGAGTAAGGGCAGGAAGAGTATTTGTTGCTCGTGCCTAGTCCGTTCTGCACTGCAGCGCTTCCCCCCACACACAATAGGCATTCTTTCTGGTGTCTGGGTAGAGGTGTGTTTGATGTCCCATGAGCAGAGGAGCATTTTGGGCAAGAGCGTCCCTAGCAAAAGAACCGAGGAAGGATGGAAACTTGGGGAATCCTGTCAGCAAAGATCTTAAAGCTGTTCTTCTCTTGAAAGACGAGCCTGCCTTTACTTTGCTTTTAATACCGAGTCAGAAGGTGACAAAGACCATCTTGACGCCCTACCCCTTTATGCATTGCTCTCCACAGCTCAATGAACTTTCGCAGCAGCTGGAGATGGAGTCTGGAAAATGCAGGCAGCTAGAAGCACAAAATTGCGACCTGCAAGAAGAGCTGTCTGCTCTGCGTGGGTCTCAGGAAAAAATGGAGAAGAGCAATGGCCAGCTGCAAGAAGAGGTGGCATGCATCAAAGCTCTTCTGAAGACTTACAAGGTGGGTCACAGGCAAAAGCAACAGCATGAGACAGAGATAAGAAAGAGCCTGACAAGGAACAAGTGCTCGGACCAGAAGTCGCAGGTGATGTTTGTATTTGGGGTCTTGCCCCTCATTCTTTCTGTGAGGCGTTGTTCTCCACAGGCACAGAAGTCCCTGTGAATTGTGTATGGAGCCTTTGGAAAAGGCTTACAAGCAGAGGACTGTCTTACAGAGACAGAAGTGTCTTAGCACTGACTCTGAAGTAAGAACAGAGTGCTGAGAACTGGTGTCCTCCAGACTAAAATGAATGGTTGACCTGTGGGAGTTTCCGGCTTCTGCCTTCACTGCTGGTGGTAGTGAGGAGGCAAGTGGCCTCCCATGAGTGAGGCTGGGCCCTTGAAACTGGCTATGCGAAAGGTAAAGGTGAGCTCTGGATTCTGCACGCTTTTGTGATTTCTTTTTTTGTCTATTCATGTCCATACCTCTGTTGTTCTTTTCTATGGTCCTTCTTGTATTGTGAGTTGTCTGTTCTCTCCTTGATGCTCCTTCTGTTGTCATACATAGCAGGTGAACGCAGAGCAGTTGTCATTGTGGGTCAAAATGAACGTGCAGAGCAGTATCTGCAAGGGCACACTGAGGGCAGGCTGCTCTGTGGAGGAAGGACGAGCTGAGAGTCACAGCAAGGATGGCGGGCTCAGTGGCTTCACAGGCCATGGCACAGGTCCACAGCATTTTCCGGGTCTGGCAGGTGGAACTCCACCTGTCTGAAGTTGGCTTTGCCCAAGATCACTTCCAGAGCCCTGTCTTAGGAGTTGAGCCAGTGATGCTTTTGTAACTTACCGCTCACCAGCAGCCGTCTCAACCCGTCTTTCCCTAGCCATGGGCACCCTGAAGTAGAGGTCCAAGAAGTGCTTTTGAGCTGCCGTGGGTGTCTTGTTCAGGTGCATGGAACCCTTGATCTAGATTTCCCCTGGTTACTGAGAGGTGCTGCTAAGGCACACGTGTGCTTTAGAAGGTATTGCAGAAGGAGTCAAGTGCCCTTGTGGTGGCTCATTCTTAGTCCAAAGGCTCGTAGCATTCTCGTGGCTTCACTGCCATTAGAAGAGTTCTCTTAAATGACAGGGAATGGCATTGTGTTTAGGCAGTGTAAAATGAAGATTAAGTTTCTGGGTTTTTGTTTGTTTTTATTTTTTGTTTGTGTTTGTTTTGAGGGATTTTTGTTTGTTCGTTTTCTATCTATTTATAAAAGGCAGGAACCTCCCGAGTGTATTTTTAGAAGGTGTAGAAAAGGTGTATTTCTGGAGGAGAAGAGTAAGACAGCATCGCAGCTGGCCTTTGGGACTTAATGCGACATCTGCTATATCCTCCGTATCCTTGCAACCAAACATCAGCTTTGACCTAGAGAGAAAATGCCTTCCTCCAGCAGTTCTGTCAAAGTGGCCTCCTGAGGCACTGTTTCCAAAGCTTTCAGAGTAAGGGCAGGAAGAGTATTTGTTGCTCGTGCCTAGTCCGTTCTGCACTGCAGCGCTTCCCCCCACACACAATAGGCATTCTTTCTGGTGTCTGGGTAGAGGTGTGTTTGATGTCCCATGAGCAGAGGAGCATTTTGGGCAAGAGCGTCCCTAGCAAAAGAACCGAGGAAGGATGGAAACTTGGGGAATCCTGTCAGCAAAGATCTTAAAGCTGTTCTTCTCTTGAAAGACGAGCCTGCCTTTACTTTGCTTTTAATACCGAGTCAGAAGGTGACAAAGACCATCTTGACGCCCTACCCCTTTATGCATTGCTCTCCACAGCTCAATGAACTTTCGCAGCAGCTGGAGATGGAGTCTGGAAAATGCAGGCAGCTAGAAGCACAAAATTGCGACCTGCAAGAAGAGCTGTCTGCTCTGCGTGGGTCTCAGGAAAAAATGGAGAAGAGCAATGGCCAGCTGCAAGAAGAGGTGGCATGCATCAAAGCTCTTCTGAAGACTTACAAGGTGGGTCACAGGCAAAAGCAACAGCATGAGACAGAGATAAGAAAGAGCCTGACAAGGAACAAGTGCTCGGACCAGAAGTCGCAGGTGATGTTTGTATTTGGGGTCTTGCCCCTCATTCTTTCTGTGAGGCGTTGTTCTCCACAGGCACAGAAGTCCCTGTGAATTGTGTATGGAGCCTTTGGAAAAGGCTTACAAGCAGAGGACTGTCTTACAGAGACAGAAGTGTCTTAGCACTGACTCTGAAGTAAGAACAGAGTGCTGAGAACTGGTGTCCTCCAGACTAAAATGAATGGTTGACCTGTGGGAGTTTCTGGCTTCTGCCTTCACTGCTGGTGGTAGTGAGGAGGCAAGTGGCCTCCCCTTAGTGAGGCTGGGCCCTTGAAACTGGCTATGCGAAAGGTAAAGGTGAGCTCTGGATTCTGCACGCTTTTGTGATTTCTTTTTTTGTCTATTCATGTCCATACCTCTGTTGTTCTTTTCTATGGTCCTTCTTGTATTGTGAGTTGTCTGTTCTCTCCTTGATGCTCCTTCTGTTGTCATACATAGCAGGTGAACGCAGAGCAGTTGTCATTGTGGGTCAAAATGAACGTGCAGAGCAGTATCTGCAAGGGCACACTGAGGGCAGGCTGCTCTGTGGAGGAAGGACGAGCTGAGAGTCACAGCAAGGATGGCGGGCTCAGTGGCTTCACAGGCCATGGCACAGGTCCACAGCATTTTCCGGGTCTGGCAGGTGGAACTCCACCTGTCTGAAGTTGGCTTTGCCCAAGATCACTTCGAGAGCCCTGTCTTAGGAGTTGAGCCAGTGATGCTTTTGTAACTTACCGCTCACCAGCAGCTGTCTCAACCCGTCTTTCCCTAGCCATGGGCACCCTGAAGTAGAGGTCCAAGAAGTGCTTTTGAGCTGCCGTGGGTGTCTTGTTCAGGTGCATGGAACCCTTGATCTAGATTTCCCCTGGTTACTGAGAGGTGCTGCTAAGGCACACGTGTGCTTTAGAAGGTATTGCAGAAGGAGTCAAGTGCCCTTGTGGTGGCTCATTCTTAGTCCAAAGGCTCGTAGCATTCTCGTGGCTTCACTGCCATTAGAAGAGTTCTCTTAAATGACAGGGAATGGCATTGTGTTTAGGCAGTGTAAAATGAAGATTAAGTTTCTGGGTTTTTGTTTGTTTTTCTTTTTTGTTTGTGTTTGTTTTGAGGGATTTTTGTTTGTTCGTTTTCTATCTATTTATAAAAGGCAGGAACCTCCCGAGTGTATTTTTAGAAGGTGTAGAAAAGGTGTATTTCTGGGGGAGAAGAGTAAGACAGCATCGCAGCTGGCGTTTGGGACTTAATGGGACATCTGCTATATCCTCCGTATCCTTGCAACCAAACATCAGCTTTGACCTAGAGAGAAAATGCGTTCCTCCAGCAGTTCTGTCAAAGTGGCCTCCTGAGGCACTGTTTCCAAAGCTTTCAGAGTAAGGGCAGGAAGAGTATTTGTTGCTCGTGCCTAGTCCGTTCTGCACTGCAGCGCTTCCCCCCACACACAATAGGCATTCTTTCTGGTGTCTGGGTAGAGGTGTGTTTGATGTCCCATGAGCAGAGGAGCATTTTGGGCAAGAGCGTCCCTAGCAAAAGAACCGAGGAAGGATGGAAACTTGGGGAATCCTGTCAGCAAAGATCTTAAAGCTGTTCTTCTCTTGAAAGACGAGCCTGCCTTTACTTTGCTTTTAATACCGAGTCAGAAGGTGACAAAGACCATCTTGACGCCCTACCCCTTTATGCATTGCTCTCCACAGCTCAATGAACTTTCGCAGCAGCTGGAGATGGAGTCTGGAAAATGCAGGCAGCTAGAAGCACAAAATTGCGACCTGCAAGAAGAGCTGTCTGCTCTGCGTGGGTCTCAGGAAAAAATGGAGAAGAGCAATGGCCAGCTGCAAGAAGAGGTGGCATGCATCAAAGCTCTTCTGAAGACTTACAAGGTGGGTCACAGGCAAAAGCAACAGCATGAGACAGAGATAAGAAAGAGCCTGACAAGGAACAAGTGCTCGGACCAGAAGTCGCAGGTGATGTTTGTATTTGGGGTCTTGCCCCTCATTCTTTCTGTGAGGCGTTGTTCTCCACAGGCACAGAAGTCCCTGTGAATTGTGTATGGAGCCTTTGGAAAAGGCTTACAAGCAGAGGACTGTCTTACAGAGACAGAAGTGTCTTAGCACTGACTCTGAAGTAAGAACAGAGTGCTGAGAACTGGTGTCCTCCAGACTAAAATGAATGGTTGACCTGTGGGAGTTTCCGGCTTCTGCCTTCACTGCTGGTGGTAGTGAGGAGGCAAGTGGCCTCCCATGAGTGAGGCTGGGCCCTTGAAACTGGCTATGCGAAAGGTAAAGGTGAGCTCTGGATTCTGCACGCTTTTGTGATTTCTTTTTTTGTCTATTCATGTCCATACCTCTGTTGTTCTTTTCTATGGTCCTTCTTGTATTGTGAGTTGTCTGTTCTCTCCTTGATGCTCCTTCTGTTGTCATACATAGCAGGTGAACGCAGAGCAGTTGTCATTGTGGGTCAAAATGAACGTGCAGAGCAGTATCTGCAAGGGCACACGGAGGGCAGGCTGCTCTGTGGAGGAAGGACGAGCCGAGAGTCACAGCAAGGATGGCGGGCTCAGTGGCTTCACAGGCCATGGCACAGGTCCACAGCATTTTCCGGGTCTGGCAGGTGGAACTCCACCTGTCTGAAGTTGGCTTTGCCCAAGATCACTTCGAGAGCCCTGTCTTAGGAGTTGAGCCAGTGATGCTTTTGTAACTTACCGCTCACCAGCAGCCGTCTCAACCCGTCTTTCCCTAGCCATGGGCACCCTGAAGTAGAGGTCCAAGAAGTGCTTTTGAGCTGCCGTGGGTGTCTTGTTCAGGTGCATGGAACCCTTGATCTAGATTTCCCCTGGTTACTGAGAGGTGCTGCTAAGGCACACGTGTGCTTTAGAAGGTATTGTAGAAGGAGTCAAGTGCCCTTGTGGTGGCTCATTCTTAGTCCAAAGGCTCGTAGCATTCTCGTGGCTTCACTGCCATTAGAAGAGTTCTCTTAAATGACAGGGAATGGCATTGTGTTTAGGCAGTGTAAAATGAAGATTAAGTTTCCGGGTTTTTGTTTGTTTTTATTTTTTGTTTGTGTTTGTTTTGAGGGATTTTTGTTTGTTCGTTTTCTATCTATTTATAAAAGGCAGGAACCTCCCGAGTGTATTTTTAGAAGGTATAGAAAAGGTGTATTTCTGGGGGAGAAGAGTAAGACAGCATCGCAGCTTGCCTTTGGGACTTAATGGGACATCTGCTATATCCTCCGTACCCTCCGTATCCTTGCAACCAAACATCAGCTTTGACCTAGAGAGAAAATGCCTTCCTCCAGCAGTTCTGTCAAAGTGGCTTCCTGAGGCACTGTTTCCAAAGCTTTCAGAGTAAGGGCAGGAAGAGTATTTGTTGCTCGTGCCTAGTCCGTTCTGCACTGCAGCGCTTCCCCACACACACAATAGGCATTCTTTCTGGTGTCTGGGTAGAGGTGTGTTTGATGTCCCATGAGCAGAGGAGCATTTTGGGCAAGAGCGTCCCTAGCAAAAGAACCGAGGAAGGATGGAAACTTGGGGAATCCTGTCAGCAAAGATCTTAAAGCTGTTCTTCTCTTAAAAGACGAGCCTGCCTTTACTTTGCTTTTAATACCGAGTCAGAAGGTGACAAAGACCATCTTGACGCCCTACCCCTTTATGCATTGCTCTCCACAGCTCAATGAACTTTCGCAGCAGCTGGAGATGGAGTCTGGAAAATGCAGGCAGCTAGAAGCACAAAATTGCGACCTGCAAGAAGAGCTGTCTGCTCTGCGTGGGTCTCAGGAAAAAATGGAGAAGAGCAATGGCCAGCTGCAAGAAGAGGTGGCATGCATCAAAGCTCTTCTGAAGACTTACAAGGTGGGTCACAGGCAAAAGCAACAGCATGAGACAGAGATAAGAAAGAGCCTGACAAGGAACAAGTGCTCGGACCAGAAGTCGCAGGTGATGTTTGTATTTGGGGTCTTGCCCCTCATTCTTTCTGTGAGGCGTTGTTCTCCACAGGCACAGAAGTCCCTGTGAATTGTGTATGGAGCCTTTGGAAAAGGCTTACTTTCTCCTCCAGACTAAAATGAATGGTTGACCTGTGGGAGTTTCCGGCTTCTGCCTTCACTGCTGGTGGTAGTGAGGAGGCAAGTGGCCTCCCCTTAGTGAGGCTGGGCCCTTGAAACTGGGTATGTGTGACTGATGGGGGGATGGTTCTCTTCTTCTTTGTGGTGATGGAAATTTCATTATCTGCTTCAGACACAGGCAGCCTCTCCAGACGTGCAAGAACTGACAAGATCCCCTCCTTGCACTTCGCTGGGAAAGAGCCCAAAGCACAGAAGCAGAGATGCTGACTCTGAAGAGGAGGATGTTAGGGAAAAGACACCACAAGATCATACTTTTCCATATGAGTCCATGCAGGAAAGACTGGAAAATTACAGGTACTACTATCTGGAGGAAGTAAACCTCAGAAGATGCCTACAAAAGGACCTCAAAAGGTATGTCTGGACGTTTTTTGGAGTGAGAGCAAGATGCTGCTTTTTCCCTGTACGTTTTCTTCCCAACATCCCTTTTTTTTGTCTGGTCAGCATTATGTCAGTAAATATGTCTTAAAAGGCATATTGATAAAAGACTCCTCTGCAAACCTTCCTCTTTTTTAGAACTGCCTTCATAATGCTTCAGTGTTCCCGCAGTACCATCACTGGTCATGGCATTACAAAAGCATTTTTGAAGTTGGCATCGTCTTAACATGTGGTCTTCTGGCCACTCTGATAATGTGTTCCTCATTGTAACGTTCTCTGCGATATAAGGCAGAGAAGCGAAATTGCCTGTCCTATTGTCCTGTCTGCAAACATGAATGCTTGAATAATATGGGCCTTCTAGAGAGCAGAATCTCTGAATCTGCTGATTCAATCTCTCTGAATTTTTCAGAACTCGTCAGAAACTAGCTGAAGTCAAAGCTCAGCTCCACCAGAAGCACCACTGAAGCCTGCGTGGCTAAGGTCAGCATTCATAAATGTTATTCTCAACCCCTCTTAAAGCATATCTGTGAGCAAGCTTACGCTTCTGAGCCTCAAGTTAGAATCCCTTTGTGGTTCCAAAACACACCTTCTTTATGCTAAAACAACTGCTAAGCATCAGAAGAGTACACAACTGTATGGGGGCGGGCTGAAGACCTCTGGTCATTGGGGGGTGTGCAAAATACAGAGTGCCCTTCTTCTTCTGCAAAGCCGTAAGGGAAAGAGTGAAGGGAAAGAAAGGGAGAATAGACAAAATAACCGTACAAATGGTAATAGGAGAACAGGCACCAGACAAAGACATGCCGCACTGAAGGCTGCGTTAGGGCCTGGTTGCAGCAGGAAGATGTTTGCCTTTTCAAAGGCAGATCCTTTTCAACGTTTTCAAGGTGAATGCAGAAGCTGTATTTTAGGATTAGCGTTCCAAAGAATGCCCAGTTTGAATGCTTAGAGAGTAGGGACACTTGAGGATGAAGAGGGCTGCAGAGGACTAAGTCTAACACTGATGAGCAAGAGTCATTTGCAGGTTCCCTCACAACGTTCTGTGTGTAGCCTGTGGTATTTCCTTCACTAACTTCTGGAATACTGGTAATTGGAGGTGAAAAGGTGTTCCTGCCTTGTGCATTTTCTTCTTATTGTGTGTTTCCCTGTTTTCACAGTTGGATATCATTACTGATCAGATGAAGGCGGAGCAGACAAAGTCCCAGTCCAGAAAACAAGCCATAGTTCTACCAAGATGGAAGATGACTGCCAACACTTGCCTTCTGCCCCGTAATTCGGGCAGTTTCCAGGCCGTGAGCAAAAGCAGCCATTGCCCCCACCACGCTGGCAAGAACGCAGCGGTTCTGTGCAGATAACAGCCTGCCTTTAATTCCAAGTTCTGTCGCCCGCCTTGGCATTTAATAAACCATGTCACGTAGTGTGGGTCTTTGTCTGTTCCCTTCTCCCTTACGGACTTTGCTTCTCCTCTCCCATGCCCATGTGACTGTTCCCTCTGATTCCTTCTGCTCGTCTCTCTTACTGACCAGGAGCATCCTGTGAACATCAAATGTATTTTTTCCGTTGTGGGAAGCAGACCAACCCTCTTGCAGATGTGTCCTGTGAGTTACACAGTACCAAGGGAAACTCCTGGGTGAACTAGGGACAAGGGCTTGGGATGGAAAAAGGGAGAATACACAAAGACAGAGGTGTCATGTGCCTCTTGTGGCTGGAAATGGTTCCCTTGCAAAAGGGATAGCCCACGACAAGCGGAGGACCTCAACCACAGTGTCCATGAGGCTGGCAGAGAGCTTTAATGCTGCGGCCAGATTTCTGAATGCAGGGGAAATGATTTGTAGGCTTCAAACCATCATCCTCTGAGCAAGATGTTCTCCTGGGAAGAAGACCCGGGCTCCCCCATATAAAGAGGAGATCTTCTGGCAAATTCAGGGAGGGCTGAAGGCAGAGGAAAACACCACCTGCGCACCCACTCCATCCAGCAATTGCCCCAATCCCCTGGAGTCCCTTTTGATAGTCTCCAGGCTTCTCTCAGCAATTTCATCACTGCCACCCTGAATTCTCACTAATGGGTAATAATCGGAGGGGGGCTAACGAGGTCAGGAAGTTTCCTGGTAACGTCCTTGACCTGAGCCCCAGGTAGGCTGCAGACTTCCCTACGGGTAGGGTCGAGCTGACATATGGGGCCCTCTGTTCCCTTCAGAAGGGAGTCGCCTACAACCATTACCCTTCTTTCCTTCTTGTTGGAGGAAGTCTTGAGGCGTGGAGTCAACTTGCTGGGTCCTTGCGGCTCCCTTGACTGCCTCCAGCGGCCTCGATGCGGAAAATCACCTGCCCGCCACGATCCACTCTCCGCAACAGCACTCGACTGCCTTGGACTGCAAACCTCTACGGAGGGAGCAAAAGAAGGGGGCAGGGGGAAGTTCTCATTCCCTGTGAAGGAGTTACTTTGCAAGACCCCTTGTTTGCCTGTGGAGTGACTGTGGGACACACCTCTGTGGTGGTTTTACTCAGGTGGGCAGCTGAGCTCCATCACAACCGCTCACTCACTCCCACTCCTCAAAGGGAAAAGGGGGAGAAAATACGATGAAAAGGGCTCAAGGGTTGAGACAAGAACAGGGAGTTCACTCAACAATTATTGTGAAGGGCAAAACAAACTCAGAGTATGGAAATTAGTAAAATCTATTGGCTATTACTTACTAACAAGCCAGAGAAGTGAGAAACAAAGGAAAGAAACCAAAGCCAACTTCGTCCCACCCACCCTCTTCCACCTCCTCCCCCTGAGCGGCACGGGGGAATGGGGGCTGCGGTCAGTCTGAAGCCAGGGATAGAAGAATGGGGGCTTGCTTAATCATGTTAATGATTAATGATTAAAGGATTTATCTGTGAAAGCAACACAATTGACGCTCAGGACGTATGTCTTGACACTGAGCAAGGTGTTTTCCACTTTGAAATTCATCCAAATACTAGTCAGAAGACTGTGCTTATATATTGGTCAAGGCTGTGTGTGTTTAAGAACTGCTTGTGCTTTTGCAGAAGTAGATAAGGAGAATATTACTCTCCCTAGCAAAAATCATTCTAGCTTTTGTATCTGTAACTTTGTTAGAATTGTCGGGTGTGATTTTTATATTTGGCACCAGTGGTATCCCACCAGTTGATCAAGTCTAACAATACAATATAAACAAGGTGCTGGTCATCACTGGTGGGACACAATCTTCGGGTGGTCACCAACGGCAAATGGCATTCTCAATACATTGTGTCACCCGATCATAGTCATATTGACCTTAGTTGGTATGAGTCTTGTATTGTATGTAATTATACTACTCTGGAACTGGAGAATGTTATACCGCATAGCCATGCTGACTTCTTTGTTGCACGTCCATGGTATGGCATTAAGTGATCAGTACCAAGTTGGGAATCTTTGCTGCGAGTAAAAGAATTTACTAATCTTCTAGAAAGGGGGGACTGAAGCCAGGGATAGAAGAACGCGGGCTTGCTTGATCGTATTAATGATTTCTAAATAAAACAATTGTAATTATTAAAGCCAGGAATGAAAGAAAGGGGGCTTGCTTAATCGCTTTGAAATAGATATTGCTGCGTGTCTTTGCTTACTGCTGTGCAAATTAATCGAAACAAGGAGTCTTGGGGCCCCTCACAGAAGATGTTTCCTGACAAAAATGGGGAACCTGTCTCAAAAACCAGCTGAGACCGACCTTGTGGTTTGGACAAGAGCCAAGGGGCAGCTGAGTCTGTACAAAGGCATGGGGTCAACTAGTGGTGATGAAGAGGAGTTATCGGACTTCATCCCCACGACCCCCCGACGACCACCACCAGAAGGCACTGCGCAGGCGCAGATGGGAGGAGTTTATGGAAATGACTTCTTGGAGCTAATTTTAATACAAAGCGGGGATAGGTTAGGCATACGCATAAGCGTATTGGGAAACTTCATGCATATGTAACTTTTTACTGCATATAACCAAAGCAAGTTGCCGCGTTAAGGTGCGCGTGCCTTTGGGGGCTATCCCGCATGTGACCGGCGCCAAAATAAACCACATGCCTACTTTATAACTTATTTGTGTTGAGTTATAGTCTTCTTCCATGAACCAAGTCCCTGATGCTTTGTCTCCACCGCTCCTTCACGGTCACTCTCTGCCCCAGCTCCACGTGGGGTCCCTCCCATGAGATGCCATCCTTCCAGAACTGAGCAGGACTGCTGCCCACAGGCAGCAACTCTTCAAGAACTGCTGCCACATGGCTCCGTACCATGGGGTCTGTCCGTCAGGAGCAAACTGCTCCAGCACGAGTCGCCCACGGGCGGCAGCTCCCCCCAGACCCCCTGCTCCTGCGTGGGCTCCTCTCCACGGGCTGCAGCTCCAGCCCAGGGCCTGCTCCTGCGGGGGCTCTCCATGGGCCGCAGCCTCCTCCAGGCCACATCCACCTGCTCCTCTGGGGGCTCCTCCACGGGCTGCAGCGTGGAGATCTGCTCCATGTGGGACCCATGGGCTGCAGGGGAACAGCCTGCTCCATCGGGGGCCTCTCCATAGGCCACAGGGGAACTTCAGCTCTGGCACCTGGAGCACCTCCTTCCCTCCTTGTCCACTGAGCTTGGTGTCTGTAGGGCTGGTTCTCACTCCTCCCTCTCCCAGCTGATGTTGTTCCACAGTTTTGTTTGTTTGTTTGTCTGAAGCTGTGCTCAGTGAGACTTATCCCAAGATACCATTAAACCTTGGTACTGTTAGCAGAAAAGTCCAAAGCCAACATTGATAACTGACAACTTAGCAATTCTAAGAATAAAGTTAAAAGTTTACCTAGAATATCCATGAATAATAGCATAATCCTCAGCTGTCCATCCTTTAGTGTCCTTATGGGAAAGATCAGCACCATAGCGAAGAAGAACTTTTATCAAGTTAAGCTCCCCACCAGATGCAGCAGTCATAAGTGGGGTTCTGAAGCATCCAAAATATAATATGAAATGAATCATTTTACACAGACATTGCAATTATTTTAATCCCTATTTGCTTACTCTCTCTCAAAAAAAAAATCCCCATTAGTTTACAATGAACAGGAGAAAACGTATTTTTTAACTACTTATTAAGAGCAACAATAAAATGTGAAAGGGAATAAAAAAATTAAGCGTTTGATCCTCAGACAAAGCTCCTACATTGACAATGCTTACATATGAACTATTCCTCAATTTGAAAAAGCATCTCCTTCATAACAGCAATGCTCCTAACAAGTCTCTGCCACGGTGGCCACCACAAACAATGCTTTCCTGCAATCTTCAATGCAGAAAACATGCAATGACCCATGACAGAGGCCTTCTGTAGACCTGCTTCCAGCAGTCACACAGGGAACTCCTTCTGTGTGGCTCTTTCTATTTCAGTGCTCATTTTCCTGTGCCTCTCATCAGTCCAACCTGAAGACAACTAAGGCAATCCATATAGAGTTTTGACCAGCACCTCACCTTTCACACTGATCTCGAGCATGCACATCAGCTCCTTTTTTAAGGAGAAATTCTACCATCTCTTCATGATGTTCCAAGACAGCAAGAATAAGGGGGGTATATCCCTCCTGAAAGGGCAGATAAATCATTCAAGTTAAAAATCAAAACCAAAAAACCCTTCAACAGAAATATTAATGCAACTTTTTGAAAGAACTTCCCTAACAAATCTCAAAATTTACCTTATTTTGAGCATCAATATGGGCATTATGCTCAAGTAACATCCCTGCTAGAGATGTATTCGGAGCTGCGGCAGCCAGGTGAAGGGCAGTGTTGCCACTAGCATCTGCCAGGTTCAGATCAGCACCATGCTCTAGCAAAATAGCCACACATTTTTCTTGCTGGCATTGTACTGCCTGGAAACAATACACAAAAAAAGGAAAAAAATTGCAACAGTCATGTTTCACTCTACCAACGAATACTGCAACTTCCCAATGCTGGGAAGCCTCTTCCAAGACTAGCTATCATATACCTGTTTCTACACAGATTTATGTAAAGAATTCAGCAAGATAGCCATCATTTAACACGTAATCAATAAGCCCCACTTTGTGTAGGATAACACATTCCACATACCTTCATCAGTGGCGATCTGTTATCATTGTCAAAAAGATTTAGCTTACACTTGTTTTCTACTAGGTATGTAACGACATCCACGTGTCCATTTGCGCAAGCAAGATGCAGCGGTGTCCTAAAAAATAAATGTATTAAATTCACACTGACAGACGAAGAAATTATTTCAGTCTGTGGTACACAGTTAGGGCAAATTTCATGTCTCAAAATACCGAAACAGAACAAATACCCAAGCTCATTCCATTGCCAGCAACAGCAGTTGCACACCCAAAGCCTTAAGATGGCTAGGAACCCCACCCCCTCCCCCCCCAACATATGCTTAGTAAGATGACATTTTTTCCGCTTTAGAACTGAATCTGCACAAACAGATTCCTGTGTCCAGACTCTGGTCACTGCCTCCAGCACAACTGCACCCATGACACAGCACAAAAGACCAAGGCCTGGGAATCTGAGGTCTAGAGCAAGTAAACCTCTAAGTTCTCACAGGATCATTCACACGCCAGAAACATATCAGAGATGTAGGAGATGGGTTTTATAGCAAGAATATTGATGTTTTGCTTTGCTTTTTGAAAACACCTGCTTTTTCTTTTTGCTAGCCTGGTTACTACTGCAAACATGAAACACACATATGCATCAAAGCACCTCTGATAACATCTAGCAAAACAGACACAACACCGTAATCCTGACTACAGGAAAGTAGTATGTCACCATCCTGACATTTATAACTATCATACAAATGGAAAACCACAGAAGAAGGTCGTGCAACAAAAATCCTGAAATTCCTCAAGAAATGAGAGAGAAAGAGTCCACTGTTTTTTGAACTGCATCACTGTGGGTAGGATCCTTCTCTGCATTTAGGAAGCCTCAAGTAACCTTGGAAAAAAACAACTGTTGGGGTATTTTGTTGAGAGACTGGAGCACAACTGCTCTCGAGCTAGGTGGGAACAGAAAAGGAGAGGTGCGCAAATGCCGTGACATGATGCAGAAATACAGCAGTTTTTAATGCAGATACTTCTCTTCCCATCGCAGGGCAGCTAATGAACCACGTATACAAAAAAAAGCTTCTGCCAAGGCAAAAAGGATGAAGACAAGTAAATCGCACAAAAGTTCAGAGAACCTGTCATGTCTTGCTACAGACAGGGAACGGCAGCAGTCACTCGAGAGCGACTATTTCCACTTTTTGGAGAAACTCCCATAGGAGCGCGCAGGATCCTTCACCTCTGAAGGTCTGACTGTGATCACCTGAAAGCCAACCGGCACAGCATGATGGCAGCTGACTATACAGACCTCAGGTGGGCAACCGATAACCACAACCAATGCAACTCTGAGGGAGTCTGTGATCACCTTAAAGCTGCTAGGACCAAGCACTAGGAAACGTGACGATCCTAAAGAAGCCACCATTAGCTTCACAAACAAGAAAGCCTTCGGAAAAGCTGCAGCCCTGTTGTCGCCCTCCTAAACCCTGTCCTGATAACCCTGCTGCAACGAATGGAGAGGTCTCTGCTGGAAGAAGACCGTCTGCAGGATGCGTGCTGGCAGCGAGCATGGGAGCTCTCAGCGTTGCCCACCGCAGCAACGCAATGCCTCCAGTGCCAGCAAAGCCGCTCCTGTCCCCAAAGGCCCGGGTGACCCAGCCTCTGCTCCTCCTGCCACCACCCTACGCTGACCGCCCCCAGGGCACTACTGACGCTGGCTGTACTACCTTCACCCCTCTCCTTCAGCACAGCGTTCCCCAGGGGCGTGTTTCTGGAGAGTGGGGGGGTCCTGGGGGGTTACAAGGACCCCCTCCCAGCCCCAGCCCCAGCCCCAGCCCCGCTCCACCCTTACCGCTGCGCCTTGTCCCGCTCGTCGATGCCGTGTTTCTTCAGCCCCTGCCGCACCTGGGCCAGGTCGCCGCCGGCGGCAGCGCGGTGCAGCTTGCCCAGCTCCTTCTGGCGGAGCTCGTAGGCACCGGCGGGACAGGGCGAGGCGTCGGCGCCGCCGGGAGGCGGCGGCTGCCCCTTCCTCTTCCTCCCGAAGCCGAAAATCTTCTTCATGCCGAGGTGGGGGGGCGGCAGTTAGGGACAGGCAACCGGCGGCGCTTCCCCCGGCTCCGCGCCCTGCCCGCCCGCCGCGGGGCGGCTCTCCGCATGCGCAGCCCGGCCGCGGCCGCCTCCACTTTGTGATAGCGCCGCGGGGGCTCCGCTCAACGGCTGCTGCGGCAGCGGCGTGCGGAGGGGGTTAATTGTGGGGCCGCTGATGAGCTTAATGAGCATGTCTCAGTGTAAGGAGAGGGGGTTGGGGGATCTTCTTCAGTAATAGGTAGGGAAGAGTGGCGAAACCTTGCAGTAAGAAAGTGTAAGTTGTGAGTAGTGCCGTGGTACGGTTGGTGCGACGTCATCTGTCTCGGGGGACGTTACCCAAGGTGGCCAAGCCTGGCAGCACTCCTCCCTGTGCTTACGAGCTGCTTCGTGCGTCTGAGTGTGTGAAAAGTGAAGAGATGGCAATCAAAACCTAATTATAGCGTGCATATTTTCTTATCGTTAGCAGTGAAAATATTTAGTATAGTACCACTTCCAGGGGAGGAGATACAGCCCTCTGAAATACTTTCTTCTCTTTCATCACTAATAACAGTATAGCTATTAAAGCCTTAATTTTCCTTTCTAGGATGAGTCTTCACGGTTTTATCAAGCGTATTTGCTTCTGGCAGTATTGCTCTCTTTGACCAAACTGGTTGATGTACCAGCCACTTCTATCAGTTGCTTATTAGCAGTGCTCTGTTGTTTCAGACCTGATCTGTAGAAGGAAGAGCTAAAATAATAATAATTAAAAAAAAAAAAACTTTTGTTGAAACTTCAGCCAAGTAAATCCAGCTTGTAAAACATAATTCTATGAGCAGCTATTTTGAGAGCATCTCCTTAATTAGCACAACCATTTAATGGAGAAATGGAGAACAAAATGCATTTTTAGCTAGGTGTATCTGTTTTCTTCCAGATACCTTAGAAGAATTGGTAGAATTTTATTTATGAGATGGTAATATAGAGTAAACACAATCCATCCCAGTGCTCTTCCCTGGAGGAAGTGTTTTTTCTCAAGTTCTTTTTCAAGTGGCAGCATGCTCAGCCATAAAAGCATCTGGTTTGCAGCATAGTCCCCAGCAGAGACAGAGGCACTATGCTCCCTGCCAAATATCGCGTGTTTCAGAATGGGATCAATAAAAACTGATTGCAGAGGCAGCTCTAATGGGTAAGGACTGTGGTAGGTAGTTGGGCTGAAATTTACAGTTTTATGCTTTGAAGTTAGGGTCTTCTGATGGGGCCTGTGAATACAGATAGCCATTTAGGCACAACAGGAACAGTTCATTATTAGCTGAAAAGGTTGCAAAATGAATTACTAGAAGCTGTTACTCAACCAACTATCAGGTTTCTGTATTTGTGTTTTTTTCCCCTTTTTGTTAATATTATGTCTTTAGTCTCTTTTTATGGATGATGCTGAAGATACTAAATTTAAAATTAGTTTCAATCCATTTCTGTTTTTAATTTCTTTTAGATAATTATATTTATTTATTTATTAGATACTGGTATTTCATGATGTATTTCTTCATCCTCTCAATGCGTTCTACTTAGCTAATCTGTAGCTTTCTCTGAGCACCATCTAGTAAATGCTGTTTCTATTCGTGGCTGCATGAGGCGATTCATTCCTGTTCTGATACCCAGTACAAGATGCATGTACCACAGGAAGATTTCCAAATAGGGCTTAAGTGTTGTGTAAGCTTTGGCGTTTGAGTTAGTCCATTGAATGACTAACTTTCCTTTGACGTGATTCGCTACAGCTAGCTAATTTAGCTCACAGTCTTGCGTAGATCTGAGGTACATAATGGCAGTCAAATTCTCTGTTTCCAGTCTTTATCCTCCCCCAGTACACAATGACAGCGTGTATTTTGTTTACCAACAAGTAAAAACTGCAGTAAAGACTTGCTGGGCTGATAACTATGTGCTGCTCATCATCTGGTGATTTGCTACACCTGCTTTGCAACTCCTGCGTTTATGGGGGGGGGGGTACAACTCAGAAAAGCTATCTGGGCAGTTTGTGTTTTTCTGCATTGCATGCCCTGGGTCTTTGAAGAGAATGAGGTAGTTACATGCATGCTGCAGGTAGAGACTGTAACAGCTTCAGCTCTGTCTAGGTGGAGAGCTGGAGCTGTGGTGGTGCTCCTGGTGTGCCACTCATAGAGAGAACCCTGTGTAGCCCGTGGATATGCTGAGTGCAGCAGCGGTTTTGCTTGTTCCCAGTCCACTCTAACACCATGGCACTGTATCCCATGCACACAGTCTGTTAATCCTCAGCAAGATTAACAGCTACCTTTCTGTTGACAAAGCAGAATGGATGTCTTTAAGCTTCCTCTAAGTGAGGAACAAGAAATGTTTCTTTGCTTTCAATACAGTAAGAGATTTTTGTGTAAGAGAAGACCCTAGCATATTCAGAACCACATAGATTCATTGTATTAACAACAGTTTAGAAAAAACTCAGGTAGGCCTGTGCATATTACATCTATATACAATTATCAAAAAGGACTCTTAAGGGTGTTATTGTGGATCCAAGTACATCATAATTGGATTTGTTAAGTTTAGCTACATTTTTAGCTTATAAAAAAAAAAAAAAACTTCAACTGTTCACAAATTATAAACCATAAGAAAGTGAAAAATGTTTGCTAAAAGTGGGATTGTAATGTGTTGAGAACTGATTTCAATTCCCAAAGGAAATTCCATTATTTGCTTCAGACACGGGCAGCCTCCCCAGACATGCAAGAACTGACGAGATCCACTCCTTGTGCTTTGCTAAGAAGGAAGCTAAAGCACAGAAGCAGAGATGCTGACTCTGAAGAGGAGGATGGAGGGAAAAAGACACCACAAGAGCATACTTTTCCAAATGAGTCCATTCAGGCAAAACTGGAAAGGTACATGCGCTACTATCTGGAGGAACAAAAGCTTAGAAGAGCTCTAGAAAATGACCTGCAAAGGTATGTCCAGACTGGGTTTTGGAGTGAGAGCAAGATGCTGCTTTTTCCTTGTACGTTCTCCTCCTAAAATCCCTCTTGTATACCTGGTCAACATTACGTCAGTAAATATGCCTATAATTGCATAGTCACTCTCTGCCTTTGCTCCATGTGGGGTCCCTCCCACGGGATGCCGTCCTTCCCAAAATGAGCCTGCGGGGGCTGCCACAGGCAGCAGCTCTTCAAGAACTGCTCCAACGTGGGTCCGTACCACGGGGTCCATCCCCCAGGAGCAAACTGCTCCAGCACGGGTCCCCCACGGGCGGCAGCTCCCCCCAGACCCCCTGCTCCTGCGTGGGCTCCTCTCCACGGGCTGCAGCTCCGGCCCGGGGCCTGCTCCTGCGGGGGCTCTCCATGGGCCGCAGCCTCTTCCAGGCCACATCCACCTGCTCCACCGGGGGCTCCTCCACGGGCTGCAGCGTGGAGATCTGCTCCGTGTGGGACCCATGGGCTGCAGGGGGACAGCCTGCTCCACCAGGGGCCTCTCCATAGGCCACAGGGGAACTTCAGCTCTGGCACCTGGAGTACCTCCTGCCCTCCTTCTGCACTGATCTTGGTGTCTGCACGTTAGCTTTCATAAAGACACATAATCCACAAAGTGATTATGTGAAGGTGCTTTTATTAGCCGCCGGAAGTTAAGGGCATGCCTGCCCAAATCTAACTTCGTCCGATTTGTTCACTCAGTTCTTTTTTATCTCCTAAAATATTACATATGCATTAAGTTTCACAACAGAGCTATGCATATTCATTTTCTAGCTCCACCTAGCCCCGCCTTGTATGCTAATTATCTTATCAGTCCTTCTGCGCTTGCGTATTACTCTCTGGTGGTCGTCCGGGTGGCCGTCGGGATGAAGTAAGTTGTCTTCATCAGAGTAGAACTTTTTAACCTTTTCTTCTTACTATCCCAGCTGCTGTTGTTCCACAGTTTTGTTTGTTTGTCTTCCCTTTCTTAAATATGCTTTCACAGATGCACAAACAGCAATTTTTGGCTCATCTCTGGCCAGCATCAGGTCCCTTTGGAGCCAGCGGAATCTGGCCCTTATCTAACATGGGGCATCTTCTGGACTCTTCTCACAGAGGCTACCCCTGCAGCGCCCTGCAGATAAAACCTTGCTATGCAAACCCAATACTCCTATAGGAAGAGATCTTCTGCCATTCCTCTGGCAAATTCGGGGAGGGCCCTCTGCACCCAGACGGTCTGGAGCACGGGGACACCTTCAGCCGCTGTCACCAACCCAGCGACAGCACTGTGGCAGCACAAATGAAGAATGGCCCCGCAGGAGCTGGACGTCAGGGGGGACCTGTCCCTGGATGTGGGTACGGTGCTGCCCTGTGCCCGGGAGAGTGTGGGGGTGAGCTAGGACAGCTGCCAGATCAACCACAGCCATGCGGAAGTAATGCTGTGCCCCTGCCAGCGGCGGGAATTAGAGGGAACGGTCAAATGAGTAGGGGAGGGGAGAAGCAAAGCCCGGAAGGGAGAAGAAGACAAAGACCTGCACTACATGACATGGTTTATTAAATACCAAGGAGGGTGACAGAACTTGGAATTAAAGGCAGGCTGTTATGTGCACAGAACCGCCGCATTCTTGCCGGCATGGCGGGGCCAATGACTGCTCTTGCTCACTGCCTGGAAACTGCCCGAATTACGGGGCAGAAGGCAAGTGCTCGCAGTCCACTGCCATCTTGGTAGAACTATGGCTTGTTTTCTGGACTGGGACTTCGTCTGCTCCACCTTCATCTGATCAGTAATAATGTTCAGCTGTGAAAACAGGGAAACGCACAATAAGAGGGGAATGCTTAAGGAAGGAACACGTTTTCACCTCCAACTACAAGCATTTCAGAAGTTACTGAAAGAAATACCACAGGCTACACACAGAACATCTAAAGGGAACCTGCAAATGACTCTTGCTCATCAGTGACTCTTGCTACAAAAAGACTCTTGCTACAGGCTTGGGGGAGAGTGGCTCAAGAGCTGTGCAGAGGAAAAGGATCTGGGGGTGTTGGTCGATGCTCGCCTGAACGTGAGCCAGCAGTGTGCCCAGGCGTCCAAGAAGGCCAACGGCATCCTGGCTTGTATCAGGAAAAGTGTAGCCAGCAGCACCAGGGAGGTGATTTTTCCCCTGTACTCTGCTCTGGTGAGGCTGCACCTTGAGTACTGTGTTCGGCTTTGGGCTCCTCAGTGCAAGAAGGACATCAAGGCCCTGGAACGTGTCCAGAAAAGGGCTATAAAGCTGGAGAGACCTCAGGGGAGACCTTATTGCTGTCTACAACTACCTGAAAGGAAGGTGTGGGGAGCTGGGGGTCCACCTCTTCTCTCAGGTAACTAGTGACAGGATTGGAGGGAATGGCCTCAAGTTGCACCAGGGGAGGATAAGGTTATAAATGAGGAGACATTTCTTCTCAGAAAGAGCAGTCAGACATTGGAGCTGGTTGCCCAGGGAGGTGGTGGCGTCACCGTCCCTGGAGGTGTTCAAGGCAAGGTTGGACCTGGCGCTTAGGGATGTGGGTTAGTGAGTGACATTGGTAGTAGGGTGATGGTTGGACCAGTGATCTTGAAGGTCTCTTCCAGCCTTAATGATTCTATGATTCTATGATTCTGTACCAGTGCAGAGAACAACACTATATGGGCTGCCGCAGGGAATGTTAACTCCATCCCAGACAGACCCAGTACAACTGGGGCAGGTGCCAGCTCAACCATGGCCACAGGGAAGTAATGCAGTGCCCCTGCCAGCCAGGCACGTTCTCGATGCCTCCTGAGGAGCCCTGCCCCATCGCATGGCCCGAGATCCCCATCCACGCTGCGGAAGAACGTCAACTGAGGCACAAAGAGCTCTTAAGGCAGGAGCCAGAATGTGCCGCAGTCACAGTGCAGCTGTCCTGGGTCTGTCCCCTCCCAGCTCCTGCTGCACCCCCAGCCTGCTCGCTGGCAGGACAGAGCGAGAAGCCGAAAAGTCCTTGGCCTGGTGTAAACACTGCTCTGCAACAATTAAAACATCAGCATGTTATCAGCGCTCTTCTCATCCTAATCCAAAACATAGCATCCTACCAGCTACTGTGAGGAAAAATTAACTCTGTCCTAACTGGAACCAGGACAGTTGGTCTGCTTCCCACAACGGAAAAAATACATTTGATGTTCACAGGATGCTCCTGGTCAGTAAGAGAGACGAGCAGAAGGAATCAGAGGGAACAGTCACATGGGCATGGGAGAGGAGAAGCAAAGTCCGTAAGGGAGAAGGGAACAGACAAAGACCCACACTACGTGACATGGTTTATTAAATGCCAAGGCGGGCGACAGAACTTGGAATTAAAGGCAGGCTGTTATCTGCACAGAACCGCTGCGTTCTTGCCAGCGTGGTGGGGGCAATGGCTGCTTTTGCTCACGGCCTGGAAACTGCCCGAATTACGGGGCAGAAGGCAAGTGTTGGCAGTCATCTTCCATCTTGGTAGAACTATGGCTTGTTTTCTGGACTGGGACTTTGTCTGCTCTGCCTTCATCTGATCAGTAATGATATCCAGCTGTAAAAACAGGGAAACACACAATAAGAAGAAAATGCACAAGGCAGGAACACCTTTTCACCTCCAATTACCAGTATTCCAGAAGTTAGTGAAGGAAATACCACAGGCTACACACAGAACGTTGTGAGGGAACCTGCAAATGACTCTTGCTCATCAGTGTTAGACTTAGTCCTCTGCAGCCCTCTTCATCCTCAAGTGTCCCTACTCTCTAAGCATTCAAACTGGGCATTCTTTGGAACACTACTCCTAAAATACAGCTTCCGCATTCACCTTGAAAACGTTGAAAAGGATCTGCCTTTGAAAAGGCAAACATCTTCTTGCTGCAACCAGGCCCTAACGCAGCCTTCAGTGCGGCATGTCTTTGTCTGGTGCCTGTTCTCCTATTACCATTTGTACGGTTATTTTGTCTATTCTCCCTTTCTTTCCCTTCACTCTTTCCCTTACGGCTTTGCAGAAGAAGAAGGGCACTCTGTATTTTGCACACCCCGCAATGATCAGAGGTCTTCAGCCCGCCCCAATACAGTTGTGTACTCTTCTGATGCTTAGCAGTTGTTTTAGCATAAAGAAGGTGTGTTTTGGAACCACAAAGGGATTCTAACTTGAGGCTCAGAAGCGTAAGCTTGCTCACAGATATGCTTTAAGAGGGGTTGAGAATAACATTTATGAATGCTGACCTTAGCCACGCAGGCTTCAGTGGTGCTTCCGGTGGAGCTTAGCGTTGTTTTCGTCTAGACGCTGACGAGCTCTGAAAAAGTCAGATGCATGCAAGAATTATATTTGGTTACAGTTTGGCAAAGCTACTCTCCAGGTCTTTGACCAACATTCGACTTCTGAGAGTGGAAGGGATTAATGGCATCTAAACACAAAAACATCATTTGATTTGAGGTTTTTGGAGAGCTTGCATCCATTGTGGAAAAGTACCGCCAATGCTGTGTATTTATGTGGCTTCTTCTGGAAGATGCATCACCTGCATAAAGAGTCAGGGATATCCTCCCCTGCCTAAGGAAATCTCAAATCTCAGACATGCTGCTGAAATGGCAGCCAAAGCCGTAGACTTCACAGAATCAGATTCTACTATCTAGAAGGCTCCTACTTCTTTAAGCATTCTTAGTTTGTTGTCATGACAATAGGACATGCAGTTCCTCTTTTCTGCCTTACATCGCTGTACTGGGTGTACGTGGCAAGGTTTTGGCTGTAACGGGCTGCAGGGTTGGCCTCTGTGAGAAGAGTCCAGGATCTCCATGCTGCAGCCTGTGGAGGAGCCCCCGGTGGAGCAGGTGGATGTGGCCTGGAGGAGGCTGCGGCCCATGGAGAGCCCCCGCAGGAGCAGGCCCCAGGCAGAGAGTGACTATGAGAGTGACTATAGGCATATTTACTGACGTAATGTTGGTCAGGTATACAAGAGGGATTTTAGGAGGAGAACGTACAAGGAAAAAGCAGCATCTTGCTTTCACTCCAAAACCCAGTCTGGACATACCTTTGCAGGTCATTTTCTAGACCTTCTCTGAGCTTTTGTTCCTCCAGATAGTAGCGCTTGTACCTTTCCAGTTTTGCCTGAATGGACTCATCTGGAAAAGTGTGCTCTTGTGGTGTCTTTCTCCCTCCGTCCTCCTCTTCAGAGTCAGCATCTCTGCTTCTGTGCTTTAGGTTCTTTCTCAGAGAAGCACAAGGAGGGGATCTCGTCAGTTCTTGCATGTCTGGAGAGGCTGCCCGTGTCTGAAGCAGATAATGAAATTTCCATCACCACAAAGAAGAAGAGAACCATCCCCCCATCAGTCACACATACCCAGTTTCAAGGGCCCAGCCTCACTCAGGGGAGGCCACTTGCCTCCTCACTACCACCAGCAGTGAAGGCAGAAGCCGGAAACTCCCACAGGTCAACCATTCATTTTAGTCTGGAGGACACCAGTTCTCAGCACTCTGTTCTTACTTCAGAGTTAGTGCTAAGACACTTCTGTCTCTGTAAGACAGTCCTCTGCTTGTAAGCCTTTTCCAAAGGCTCCATACACAATTCACAGGGACTTCTGTGCCTGTGGAGAACAACGCCTCACAGAAAGAATGAGGGGCAAGACCCCAAATACAAACATCACCTGCGACTTCTGGTCCGAGCACTTGTTCCTTGTCAGGCTCTTTCTTATCTCTGTCTCATGCTGTTGCTTTTGCCTGTGACCCACCTTGTAAGTCTTCAGAAGAGCTTTGATGCATGCCACCTCTTCTTGCAGCTGGCCATTGCTCTTCTCCATTTTTTCCTGAGACCCACGCAGAGCAGACAGCTCTTCTTGCAGGTCGCAATTTTGTGCTTCTAGCTGCCTGCGTTTTCCAGACTCCATCTCCAGCTGCTGCGAAAGTTCATTGAGCTGTGGAGAGCAATGCATAAAGGGGTAGGGCGTCAAGATGGTCTTTGTCACCTTCTGACTCGGTATTAAAAGCAAAGTAAAGGCAGGCTCGTCTTTCAAGAGAAGAACAGCTTTAAGATCTTTGCTGACAGGATTCCCCAAGTTTCCATCCTTCCTCGGTTCTTTTGCTAGGGACGCTCTTGCCCAAAATGCTCCTCTGCTCATGGGACATCAAACACACCTCTACCCAGACACCAGAAAGAATGCCTATTGTGTGTGGGGGGAAGCGCTGCAGTGCAGAACGGACTAGGCACGAGCAACAAATACTCTTCCTGCCCTTACTCTGAAAGCTTTGGAAACAGTGCCTCAGGAGGCCACTTTGACAGAACTGCTGGAGGAAGGCATTTTCTCTCTAGGTCAAAGCTGATGTTTGGTTGCAAGGATACGGAGGATATAGCAGATGTCCCATTAAGTCCCAAAGGCCAGCTGCGATGCTGTCTTACTCTTCTCCCCCAGAAATACACCTTTTCTATACCTTCTAAAAATACACTCGCGACGTTCCTGCCTTTTATAAATAGATAGGAAACAGACCAACAAAAATCCCTCAAAACAAACACAAACAAAAAATAAAAACAAACAAAAACCCGGAAACTTAATCTTCATTTTACACTGCCTAAACACAATGCCATTCCCTGTCATTTAAGAGAACTCTTCTAATGGCAGTGAAGCCACGAGAATGCTACGAGCCTTTGGACTAAGAATGAGCCACCACAAGGGCACTTGACTCCTTCTGCAATACCTGCTATGTATGACAACAGAAGGAGCATCAAGTAGAGAACAGACATCTCACAATACAAGAAGGAGCATAGAAAAGAACAACAGAGGTATGGACATGAATAGACAAAAAAAGAAATCACAAAAGCGTGCAGAATCCAGAGCTCACCTTTACCTTTCGCATAGCCAGTTTCAAGGGCCCAGCCTCACTCAGGGGAGGCCACTTGCCTCCTCACTACCACCAGCAGTGAAGGCAGAAGCCGGAAACTCCCACAGGTCAACCATTCATTTTAGTCTGGAGGACACCAGTTCTCAGCACTCTGTTCTTACTTCAGAATTAGTGCTAAGACACTTCTGTCTCTGTAAGACAGTCCTCTGCTTGTAAGCCTTTTCCAAAGGCTCCATACACAATTCACAGGGACTTCTGTGCCTGTGGAGAACAACGCCTCACAGAAAGAATGAGGGGCAAGACCCCAAATACAAACATCACCTGCGACTTCTGGTCCGAGCACTTGTTCCTTGTCAGGCTCTTTCTTATCTCTGTCTCATGCTGTTGCTTTTGCCTGTGACCCACCTTGTAAGTCTTCAGAAGAGCTTTGATGCATGCCACCTCTTCTTGCAGCTGGCCATTGCTCTTCTCCATTTTTTCCTGAGACCCACGCAGAGCAGACAGCTCTTCTTGCAGGTCACAATTTTGTGCTTCTAGCTGCCTGCATTTTCCAGACTCCATCTCCAGCTGCTGCGAAAGTTCATTGAGCTGTGGAGAGCAATGCATAAAGGGGTAGGGCGTCAAGATGGTCTTTGTCACCTTCTGACTCGGTATTAAAAGCAAAGTAAAGGCAGGCTCGTCTTTCAAGAGAAGAACAGCTTTAAGATCTTTGCTGACAGGATTCCCCAAGTTTCCATCCTTCCTCGGTTCTTTTGCTAGGGACGCTCTTGCCCAAAATGCTCCTCTGCTCATGGGACATCAAACACACCTCTACCCAGACACCAGAAAGAATGCCTATTGTGTGTGGAGGGAAGCGCTGCAGTGCAGAATGGACTAGGCACGAGCAACAAATACTCTTCCTGCCCTTACTCTGAAAGCTTTGGAAACAGTGCCTCAGGAGGCCACTTTGACAGAACTGCTGGAGGAAGGCATTTTCTCTCTAGGTCAAAGCTGATGTTTGGTTGCAAGGATACGGAGGATATAGCAGATGTCCCATTAAGTCCCAAAGGCCAGCTGCGATGCTGTCTTACTCTTCTCCCCCAGAAATACACCTTTTCTACACCTTCTAAAAATACACTCGCGACGTTCCTGCCTTTTATAAATAGATAGGAAACAGACCAACAAAAATCCCTCAAAACAAACACAAACAAAAAATAAAAACAAACAAAAACCCGGAAACTTAATCTTCATTTTACACTGCCTAAACACAATGCCATTCCCTGTCATTTAAGAGAACTCTTCTAATGGCAGTGAAGCCACGAGAATGCTACGAGCCTTTGGACTAAGAATGAGCCACCACAAGGGCACTTGACTCTTTCTGCAATACCTGCTATGTATGACAACAGAAGGAGCATCAAGTAGAGAACAGACATCTCACAATACAAGCAGGAGCATAGAAAAGAACAACAGAGGTGTGAACATTAACAGACAAAAAAAGAAACCACAAAATCCTGCAGAATCCAGAGCTCACCTTTGCTGTTAATTTATCAGCTTCACTGGCCCCTTCAGAGCAGCTGCTCATCATGTCTCTTGCAGTAGTGAACTGGGGCTCTCTTTCTCTGGCCTCATATTCTCTTAGTTTCTGCAGAGCTCCGTTCAGAAGCCTCCTTAACCTGTGCAGCAAATTAGTCAAGAAAACAATGAGGTAGGAGGTGAAGGAACTACCAGCCTGTTTCACATTCTCTCACATTCTAACATGCCATACCTGTGACATTCTCTCTGCAGTTCGCTGTTTCTTTTCATTTCCTGCTCGAGGCGCACTTCGACTGGGCATTTCAACTCGACCAGCTTCTTCTCTTCCGATCTCTCACACTGACACTTTCAAAACAGAAGAGATACATTGCATAATCAGGCTGGAGATCTGTTACTAGTGAAGTTCCCCAAGGCTCCATTTTAGGACCAGTCCTCTTCAATTTTTTTATAAATGACTTGGATTAAGGACTTGAAGTTCTTTTGAGCAAGTTCACGGATGATACCAAATCAGGTGGAACTGTTGACTGTCAAGAGAGGTGAGGCCTTGCAGAGAGATCTGGAGAAATTAGAGAGCTGGGCAATCATCAAGAATGTGAAGTTCAACAAGAGCAAGCATTGGATTATGCACCTGGGAAGGGGCAACCCTGGCTATACATACAGACCGGGGAAAAGATGCTGGATGGCAGCCCCGCAGAAAGGCATATCGGGGTTTTGATCGACAGCAAGCTGAACATGAGCCAGCAGTGTGCCTTGGTGGCCAGGAAGGCCAACCGCATCCTGGGGCACATCAAGAACGGCCTTGCTAGCCAGTCAAGGGAACTGATTGTCCTGCTCTGCTCTGCGCTGGCGAGGCCTCATGTTGAGCACTGTGTGCAGTTTTGCGCGCCACAGTATAAGAAAGATATAAAGCTGTTAGTGTCCAATGGAGGGCAACAAAGACGGTAAAGGGTCGAGAGGGGAAGACGTATGAGACGTATGAGAAGTGGCTGAAGTCACTTGGATTGTTCAGCCTGGAGAAGAGTAAAATGAGGGGAGATCTCTTGTGGATCCACAACAACTCAGAAATTCTATCATTCTATGCTTCTATCTACCCGCAACGAGGTGGCTCCTTACACACTGCCTTGCACCTCCAGCTTATTTAAAGCTGAAAAGGCCCATTGTGTTGGTCACCAGCAGAGAGGGGGAAGAAGGGAAGAGAAAGGACAACCACCCTTGGATTTATCCCTATAGTGCAGCCTTTTCATACCTTAGCTTTAACCATCTCCAATTCCTCTCGCAAGCGCTCTGCATCTTTCTCAATGTCACTGAGCTGGCTCTCAGTAGCTTCAGGTGGGGCTTCTGACACGGACAGACTTTCAGGAGCACCAGGAAGCTCAAGCTGCAGCTGTCTGTCTTGATCCTAAAGAAATGGGGTTCCGTGAGCATGACAAAGTCAGTGAGAACATGGGAATATGAGCTGTGCTTTTACTCATTAGGTTCTACAACTAGGTCAGTCTTCTGACTGAAACAAAGGATTGGAAGTGCACCACCACCAGGCACAGCTGGGGACCTCTCTCCATCTTTCTTAGCCTCAACTATCAGCAGCTCTTTGTGAGGGTTTCTGTTTCTTAAAACAGAGGGAAGGCTTAACGTTTTTTCTCTTCTTGGAACATAGCCTGAGAGACTGGGCAGGGGCTTTCTACCTACGCAAAAAGGCGGGCAGTGGAGAATGGAATCTGCAGAACTATTGTTGCCTCCAATGGCATTTCAGAAGTTGTAAAGCAGAAGCCAGACTTCGTTCTGCCAGAGCTTAAGCATGGCCTGGAATCTCCCTGCTGCTTCTGAGAACATGCTCGCGGCCAAGGAATGCACGCTGAAAGCAGAACTGCAAGCCCTCAATGCTATTCTCTGGTATCTCTTCGTTGTTGGCGTTAAAAATTGCCACATAAAGGTTACCAGAGCACTGGTGAAGTATGGTGAAAAGCAACAGTCCACTCCCGGCCAGCCCCTTTGAGAAGCTCAGAAGATTTTAAGCAGCAGGAATAATCTTTGCTGCTTCATTATGTAGAACATGCTTTCCCTAGACTGGAACTCTAACTGAAAGGCCAGCTGCAGCGAGACCCAGTTCTCCCAGCAGTTTCACCAACCCAGCGCAAACTGAACAGCTGGGCTGGAGCACAAGTAGTTCAAGGGCCCCAGTCACAAACAAGTGGCAGAGGCAGCAACAGAGGTAAGCGAGCCCAGAGGTAAACTTGCCCCAAAGTAAGCGAGCCAAATGGGAGCCCAGTGGGTCCTTCACAGAAAGTACCTTGCGATCCCAGGGCAATTCAGCCTCTTCCTCCTGCTCTGCTCCTACAGCTGGCAGGGCACCTACAAGGGATGGACGAAGCGAGACAGTGTGAGCATTCCTGGCACTCTGCTTTTCCCTGCCAGTCAAGCCCTGCCCCCAAATACGGGAAGCGGTCTGACATCAGGCCACATTAGTTGTCCTCATCAGCTCTTCCACACTTCAGGATCCTACCTTCTCCATCCAAAGCAAGTGCGCTCAATAAAAAACGCTCAGTCCTCGGAGAGCAGAATCTGCTGGGGACTGCTGTGTCTTGTGCAGCGCCAGCAGAAGCTTCTCCCGTCTTTACACAGCGTGCATGTTCTACCAGTTTCTTGCAAAGGCTACACGCAGAAAGAGAGAACATACAGGCAGTCAGATCCAAAACATCCTTGCCTAGTATCCTTGCTCTTGCCTAGGACAGCAACTGACTTGAAACCAGTTCAGAACTGTCTGTGTGCGGTGTCAGTCTCCCCATGATGGTGGACCTGCTACACCACCAGGGATCTCTTTGAGGGTTTATCTAAAGGGACACTGGTAAGATCCCCGCTGAAAGAAAAGGTGCCTCTTTCCTGGTCAGTGGAGCGGAATTGGGCTTAGCAACACAAGCGGGATTTCTAAGAAAGCCTTGTGGGTGGAAGTTCTCCTCTACTTCCAAATCCTCTCTTGACTTGGGAAGGTGATTTATGAGAAGACATCACCGAGCCCAGCTTCAAGAAAGGTCTGAAGATATCGTTAAGCCTTTGTGCATCTATCACAAAGGGTGACAAATCAGCACGGACACTCTGACAACTCAGCCGCTCTAAAAGTGACGTACAAAACACTTACTCAAAATGTCCCGACCGGAGAGCATAATCCACAGCCGTATCGCAAACAATATCCTTGCAAGTAACGTTGGCACCGTAGGAAAGAAGTAGCTCTATTACATCCGTTTCCCCAGCAGAAGCGGCAAGCATAAGAGCAGTCCTAAAGCATCCAAAAGATGGTATGAAACATAGCAGCATTTGCAGGCTCTGTGTTGTTTTTATTCTAATCCCTGTTTCCTCCCCAAACAATTCCCTCCCCGATTCCTACAAGCACAGGGAAAGCAAAGCCACACACAGGGGAGTGCTGGAGGACTGAGGCTGGAAGACACCTCCAGACGCCTCCTGGCCAACCGCCTCCCCAGAGCAGACTCAGCCACGAGGCCAGAGCACGTTGCTCAAGGCTTCTTCCACTCTGCTCTTCAAAGCCTCCAAGGATGGAGGCTGCTCAAACCCCTGGTGCCACCTGCTCCCCTGATTAACCTTCCTCATGCTGAGAGGGTTTCTCCTAAGCAGCTGTGGGAAGGCCTCTTGTTTCACTTGATGCCCACTGTCTCTGACAACACTGACTCTCTTTCTCCTGCTCATTCCAGTGACAATGCTAAGGAGAGCCACATGCACTTTGGAGCAATGCCTCACCTTCCAAAGAAACTTTGAGCACACACATTCGCTCCTTTTTGAAGAAGAAACTTTACCATCTCTTTATGATGGCTGGAGATGGCAAGAAGAAGCGGGGTATTTCCCTCCTGAAAGGATAAAGAATGCCCGTCAGAACAACCCAGACGAATTAAGTGCCTTTCCCAAAGAGCAGTGCTGCCCAAATTCAAAACTTACCCAGTCCTTTGCTTCAAGGTGTGCACCATGCTCAACTAACATCTCTGCTAGAGACGTGTTAGGAGCTGCGGCAGCCAGGTGAAGGGCAGACTTGCCTCTGTAAACTTTGAGGTTTGGGTCGGCACGGTGCTCTAGCAGAATCGCCACGCATTCTTCATGCTGGCTCTCCACTGCCTGCAAACAACACAAAGAAAAGGAAGGACTTGTGCCATGTTTCACTCTGTCACAGCTACAGCAGCTTCCCAGTGCTGGAAGATAAGAGCGTCTTCCGAGATGAGCTAGTGTATGCCTATTATGTGCCGATTACAACTTTCATGTTTCTCTAAAGGTCGGTGTGAAGAATGCGGCAAGACACTTGTCATCTGAAGCACAATTGATAAAACCCCACTTAGAGCAGAGTAACGTGTTCCACATACCATCATGAGTGGCGATCTGCCAGTGTTGTCACAAAGGTTCAGCAGGCACTTCTCTTGAACCAGGAATCGAACAACGTCTGCATGGCCGTTCGCACAAGCAAGGTGCAGCGGTGTCCTAAAACCAAAATAAATTAGCTTTCCACAGGCAGGCAATGCCCCAAATCACTTCTGGCTGTGGAACACGCGCAGGGCCACAAGTCTCCACTTGCCAATGCCAAGCAGAACGTAAGCTTTGGAGGCTGTGGAACTCCATGAAGAGTGCGAAGTCAGTGTAAGTCTCCAAGTTTTTCCACAATCACTCGAGCGGCAGAAGGGCGGTGAATGCCCTGACGCTGATCACCCACAGGACAGGAGAGAACTGCTAATGCCCGAGCGGCTGCTAAACAACCCCACAGGGAGAGGACAGGGCAGTGGCGGTCGGCAGCACACCCTTCAAGCAGCGCTCGAGCCGCCCCAGCAATTCCAAGCAAAGCTGGATTGTTCCCCTCTGCCAGCTGAGAGGGAAAAGCCCTCTCAGTGACCAGCTCTTGAAGGGAATGACGACACGGGCTCCAAGATAGTCGAGAAATGGAGACCCTTTATTGTCCCAATGCCAGATCTTACATAGTTTTTCTGAGCCCCTCCACGCGCTGCACGTGGCTGGCAAACATAGTTACAGACTTCTGGTTGGTGCATTCCTTTTGATCACGCGTAGCCCTCTATAGGCCCGTCCGAGCCTAACAACTCCTCCTTAGTGGTTCCCACTTTCTCTTACTCTAGCCTGGTTACCACTCTATGCCTCTGAGTAACCTTCTTCTTAACCCGTCGCGCACTGCTGTATCAATCAGATCCAGTTTGTCACTGAACGGGTCACACCCATAAGCTCTGACCCAGGGTTCCAGAGGAGGCGGTGCCCTTGCTGCCGTGCTCCTGACTCTGCCCTGGGCTTCAGCCGTCTCTCTGCACGGGGCTGAAGGCTTTGCCAAGGGCTGGTAGGAGCATGTGCTCCCGACTATGTCCAGTGCCAGTGACTTCAGGGCGAGAGGCTGCCTGGCCGGACAACGCCCAGCCTCAGCCCTCCATCGCCTCAGCTCTTGCTGACACCTGCTGCAGAAGGAGGGTTGGTGCCAGAGCCGCGTACGCAGCGGCACCAGGCTGAAGCTCGCACGCCACGGGAGAGCGATCCCACCCCAAGCCTTTAAGCGCACCCCCCAGCCCCTCACCGCTTTGCCTGGTCTCGACGGTTTTTGCCTCGTTTCCTCAGCCACCAGTGCCGCCTCAGCCGGGCCAGGTCGCCACGGGCGGCCGCGCGGTGCAGCCCGTGCAGGCCCTCCTCTGGCAGCTGGTGGGCATCGCTGTCTCTGGACAGGGAAGTGCTGCTGGGCATCGGATGCTCCTGGCCCCGGTGGAGGAGCCCCAGGAGCCTCTGCATGCTGCAGCAAGGATGTGGGCACAAGCCCACCTGGGGCCACCAGAGCCCTGCGGGCCCTGCTTGGGTCCGACACGGACAGGCGCAGGGGCAGGGGAGCCGAGCCCCGAGCAGCGGCTGTGGCCTGGTGCTCCCAGGCAGGGCAGGGACGCACCGAGGCTCCCAGCCAGGGCAGCGCTGTTGCTCCCACAGCAGAGGCAACAGCACTGAGCACTCCTGCTGGCAGGGGTGCACATACACTGCGTCTCAGCGATGGTGGCACATTGTGTCACAATGGGCATCACCAGGGGCGTCACAAGTGTCCTCTTAAGTTGGAGGGCCACACCCCCCCACAGTCCAGCAGTGACTGCGGCACTTTCTGGCTCCTGCCTTAAGAGCTCTTTGTGCCTCAGTTGACGTTCTTCCGCAGCGTGGATGGGGATCTCGGGCCATGCGATGGGGCAGGGCTCCTCAGGAGGCATCGAGAACGTGCCTGGCTGGCAGGGGCACTGCATTACTTCCCTGTGGCCATGGTTGAGCTGGCACCTGCCCCAGTTGTACTGGGTCTGTCTGGGATGGAGTTAACATTCCCTGCGGCAGCCCATATAGTGTTGTTCTCTGCACTGGTACAGAATCATAGAATCATAGAATCATTAAGGCTGGAAGAGACCTTCAAGATCACTGGTCCAACCATCACCCTACTACCAATGTCACTCACTAACCCACGTCCCTAAGCGCCAGGTCCAACCTTGCCTTGAACACCTCCAGGGACGGTGACGCCACCACCTCCCTGGGCAACCAGCTCCAATGTCTGACTGCTCTTTCTGAGAAGAAATGTCTCCTCATTTATAACCTTATCCTCCCCTGGTGCAACTTGAGGCCATTCCCTCCAATCCTGTCACTAGTTACCTGAGAGAAGAGGTGGACCCCCAGCTCCCCACACCTTCCTTTCAGGTAGTTGTAGACAGCAATAAGGTCTCCCCTGAGGTCTCACCAGCTTTATAGCCCTTTTCTGGACACGTTCCAGGGCCTTGATGTCCTTCTTGCACTGAGGAGCCCAAAGCTGAACACAGTACTCAAGGTGCAGCCTCACCAGAGCAGAGTACAGGGGAAAAATCACCTCCCTGGTGCTGCTGGCTACACTTTTCCTGATACAAGCCAGGATGCCGTTGGCCTTCTTGGACACCTGGGCACACTGCTGGCTCACGTTCAGGCGAGCATCGACCAACACCCCCAGATCCTTTTCCTCTGCACAGCTCTTGAGCCACTCTCCCCCAAGCCTGTAGTGCTGCATGGGGTTGTTGTGGCCAAAATGCAGGACCCGGCACTTAGCCATGTTGAACCTCATCCCATCGGCCTCTGCCCATCGAACCATCCTGTCCAGGTCACTCTGCAGGGCCTTCTGTATTTTAGGAGTAGTTTTAGCTGTATTTTAGGAGTAGTTTTCAAAAAAATGCCTAGTTTGAATGTTTAGGGAGTAGGGACACTTGAGGATGAAGAGGGCTGCAGAGGACTAAGTCTAACACTGGTGTGCAATAGTCCTTTGCAGGTTCCCTTTAGATGTTCTGTGTGTAGCCTGTGGAATTTCTTTCAGTAACTTCTGAAATGCTTGTAGTTGGAGGTGAAAACGTGTTCCTTCCTTAAGCATTCCCCTCTTATTGTGCGTTTCCCTATTTTCACAGCTGGATATCATTAGTGATCAGATGAAGGTGGAGCAGACGAAGTCCCAGTCCAGAAAACAAGCCATAGTTCTACCAAGATGGAAGTAGACTGCGAGCACTTGCCTTCTGCCCCGTAATTCGGGCAGTTTCCAGGCAGTGAGCAAGAGCAGTCATTGGCCCCGCCATGCCGGCAAGAATGCGGCGGTTCTGTGCACATAACAGCCTGCCTTTAATTCCAAGTTCTGTCACCCTCCTTGGTATTTAATAAACCATGTCATGTAGTGCGGGTCTTTGTCTTCTTCTCCCTTCCGGGGTTTGCTTCTCCCCTCCCCTACTCATTTGACCGTTCCCTCTAATTCCTGCCGCTGGCAGGGGCACAGCAATACTTCCGCATGGCTGTGGTTGATCTGGCAGCTGTCCTAGCTCACCCCCACACTCTCCCGGGCACAGGGCAGCACCGTACCCACATCCAGGGACAGGTCCCCCCTGACGTCTGTTAAAAATTACTCCTTTAGCCAGATAGAATTAGTTTATTGAGTAAGTGATCAACAAGCAAAACAGCTCTGGGCGGCCGGGGAGTCCATGCTCCTCAAATGGCGCGTGCCCGCCCCCTTTCACAGTCCCTTATATCACTGAGTTCTTCCAGGGTTACGTAGCGCCCCTTTCTGCTACTGCAGCTGCGTCGACTGTTGCTAGGGGGTCGTCTTCGGTCCCTCTGGTGGTCGCACGGATGAAGGCCGTAGTCTTCCTCCGCTTGGTATGTGGTGTTTTTCCCTCCTTAACCGGTCATGCTGGTTTGTCTTAAGATAGGACAGTGGGTTATCAATTTTGCAGTTATAGTATTTACACAAAGTTCTCTCAACTTTCCGTCCGAGACAGCAACAGGCAGGGAGCCTCAAGGTCCTTACAGCCACCTGGTGACTCCCTTTGTTCCTTCTTAATATAGCCATGGGAAATAATGAACAAACATGCTTCATACACCACAATCCCTCCTCTTTCTTTTAGTTAGTTATTTTGTTCATTAATTCCTGGTATGCCTGACTGCTGAGCCTTAGAGATTCAGCATCCTCACTCGTGGTTATGGGTTCGTATTTGGCACTGATATGCATCAGATGTGCTGCCTCCAAACGTTTTTTTACAATCGTGATTACTCGATTAAGAATACATGGTCCAAAAGTTAGACTCAATATTAGTAACAACAAAGGTCCCGCTATTGTCGACAGTAAGGTTGTAAGCCAGGGTGAATAATTAAACCAAGATTCGTACCAATTCTGCTTAGCCTCATTTTCTCGTCTTCTTTTCTCTAAGCCTTCAATGAGCTTCATCATTGTATCCCTCACTACTCCAGTGTGGTCTGCATATACACAGCATTCTTCTTTCAAGGCGGCACATAATCCATCATGTTGTAAATACACCAGATCCAATCCTCTACGATTTTGCAAAACAACTTCTGATAGTGACCGTACCGATTTTTCCAGGGCAGTAATTGACTGTTCAATTCGAGTTAAGTCCTCATCTACAGCCACACGTAGGGAGGTAAACTCCTGACTCTGTCTGACCAGAGAGGCCATTCCAGTGCCCACCCTGGTGCCTCCCAAAATTATTAACGTTGCCAATGTTATAGCCGTAATACAGCCATGGGAAATAATGAACAAACATGCTTCAAACACCACAACGTCCAGCTCCTGCGGGGCCATTCTTCACTTGTGCTGCCACAGTGCTGTCGCTGGGTTGGTGACAGCGGCTGAAGGTGTCCTCGTGCTCCAGACCGTCTGGGTGCAGAGGGCCCTCCCCGAATTTGCCAGAGGAATGGCAGAAGATCTCTTCCTATAGGAGTATTGGGTTTACATAGCAAGGTTTTATTTGCAGGGCGCTGCAGGGGTAGCCTCTGTGAGAAGAGTCCAGAAGATGCCCATGTTAGATAAGGGCCAGATTCCGTTGGCTCCAAAGGGACCTGATGCTGGCCAGAGATGAGCCAAAAATTGCTGTTTGTGCATCTGTGAAAGCATATTTAAGAAAGGGAAGACAAACAAACAAAACTGTGGAACAACATCAGCTGGGAGAGGGAGGAGTGAGAACCAGCCCTGCAGACACCAAGCTCAGTGCAGAAGGAGGGCAGGAGGTGCTGCAGGTGCCAGAGCTGAAGTTCCCCTGTGGCCTATGGAGAGGCCCCTGGTGGAGCAGGCTGTCCCCTTGCAGCCCATGGGTCCCACATGGAGCAGATCTCCACGCTGCAGCCCGTGGAGGAGCCCCCGGTGGAGCAGGTGGATGTGGCCTGGAGGAGGCTGCGGCCCGTGGAGAGCCCCCGCAGGAGCAGGCCCCGGGCCGGAGCTGCAGCCCGTGGAGAGGAGCCCACGCAGGAGCAGGGGGTCTGGGGGGAGCTGCCGCCCGTGGGGGACTGAGGTTGGAGCAGTTTGCTTCTGGGGGATGGACCCCATGATACGGACCAACGTTGGAGCAGTTCTTGAAGAGTTGCTGCCTGTGGGCAGCAGTCCTGCTCAGTTCTGGAAGGATGGCATCTCATGGGAGGGACCCCACATGGAGCTGGGGCAGAGAGTGACCGTGAAGGAGCGGTGGAGACAAAGCATCAGGGACTTGGTTCATGGAAGAAGACTATAACTCAACACAAATAAGTTATAAAGCAGGTATGTGGTTTATTTTGGCGCCGGTCACATGCGGGATAGCCCCCAAAGGCACGCGCACCTTAACGCGGCAACTTGCCTTGGTTATATGCAGTAAAAAGTTACATATGCATGAAGTTTCCCAATACGCTTATGCGTATGCCTAACCTATCCCCGCTTTGTATTAAAATTAGCTCCAAGAAGTCATTTCCATAAACCCCTCCCATCTGCGCCTGCGCAGTGCCTTCTGGTGGTGGTCGTCGGGGGGTCGTGGGGATGAAGTCCGGTAACTCCTCTTCATCACCACTAGTTGACCCCGTGCCTTTGTACAGACTCAGCTGCCCCTTGGCTCTTGTCCAAACCACAAGGTCGGTCTCAGCTGGTTTTTGAGACAGGTTCCCCATTTTTGTCAGGAAACATCTTCTGTGAGGGGCCCCAAGACTCCTTGTTTCGATTAATTTGCACAGCAGTAAGCAAAGACACGCAGCAATATCTATTTTAAAGCAATTAAGCAAGCCCCCTTTCTTTCATTCCTGGCTTTAATTATTACAATTGTTTTATTTAGAAATCATTAATACGATTAAGCAAGCCCGCGTTCTTCTATCCCTGGCTTCAGTCCCCCCTTTCTAGAAGATTAGTAAATTCTTTTACTCGCAGCAAAGATTCCCAACTTGGTACTGATCACTTAATGCCATACCATGGACGTGCAACAAAGAAGTCAGCATGGCTATGCGGTATAACATTCTCCAGTTCCAGAGTAGTATAATTACATACAATACAAGACTCATACCAACTAAGGTCAATATGACTATGATCGGGTGACACAATGTATTGAGAATGCCATTTGCCGTTGGTGACCACCCGAAGATTGTGTCCCACCAGTGATGACCAGCACCTTGTTTATATTGTATTGTTAGACTTGATCAACTGGTGGGATACCACTGGTGCCAAATATAAAAATCACACCCGACAATTCTAACAAAGTTACAAATACAAAAGTTAGAATGATTTTTGCTAGGGAGAGTAATATTCTCCTTATCTACTTCTGCAAAAGCACAAGCAGTTCTTAAACACACACAGCCTTGACCAATATATAAGCACAGTCTTTTGACTAGTATTTGGATGAATTTCAAAGTGGAAAACACCTTGCTCAGTGTCAAGACATACGTCCTGAGCGTCAATTGTGTTGCTTTCACAGATAAATCCTTTAATCACTAATCATTAATATGATTAAGCAAGCCCCCATTCTTCTATCCCTGGCTTCAGACTGACCGCAGCCCCCATTCCCCCGTGCCGCTCAGGGGGAGGAGGTGGAAGAGGGTGGGTGGGACGAAGTTGGCTTTGGTTTCTTTCCTTTGTTTCTCACTTCTCTGGTTTGTTAGTAAGTAACAGCCAATAGATTTTACTAATTTCCATACTCTGAGTTTGTTTTGCCCTTCACAATAACTGTTGAGTGAACTCCCTGTTCTTGTCTCAACCCTTGAGCCCTTTTCATCGTATTTTCTCCCCCTTTTCCCTTTGAGGAGTGGGAGTGAGTGAGCGGTTGTGATGGAGCTCAGCTGCCCACCTGAGTAAAACCACCACAGAGGTGTGTCCCACAGTCACTCCATAGGCAAACAAGGGGTCTTGCAAAGTAACTCCTTCACAGGGAATGAGAACTTCCCCCTGCCCCCTTCTTTTGCTCCCTCCGTAGAGGTTTGCAGTCCAAGGCAGTCGCGTGCTGTTGCGGAGAGTGGATCGCGGCGGGCAGGCGATTTTCCGCATCGAGGCCGCTGGAGGCAGTCAAGGGAGCCGCAAGGACCCAGCAAGTTGACTCCACGCCTCAAGACTTCCTCCAACAAGAAGGAAAGAAGGGTAATGGTTGTAGGCGACTCCCTTCTGAAGGGAACAGAGGGCCCCATATGTCAGCTAGACCCTACCCGTAGGGAAGTCTGCAGCCTACCTGGGGCTCGGGTCAAGGACATTACCAGGAAACTTCCTGACCTCGTTAGCCCCCCTCCGATTATTACCCATTAGTGAGAATTCAGGGTGGCAGTGATGAAACTGCTGAGAGAAGCCTGGAGACTATCAAAAGGGACTTCAGGGGATTGGGGCAATTGCTGGATGGAGTGGGTGCACAGGTGGTGTTTTCCTCTGCCTTCAGCCCTCCCTGAATTTGCCAGATGAGTGGCAGAAGATCTCTTTATATGGGGGAGCCCGGGTCTCAGAGGATGCTGGTTTGAAGCCTACAAATCATTTCCCCTGCATTCAGAAATCTGGCCGCAGCATTAAAGCTCTCTGCCAGCCTCATGGACAGTGTGGTTGAGGTCCCCCGCTTGTCGTGGGCTATCCCTTTTGCAAGGGAACCATTTCCAGCCACAAGAGACAAATGACACCTCTGTCTTTGTGTTTTCTCCCTTTTTCCATCCCAAGCCCTTGTCCCTAGTTCACCCAGGAGTTTCCCTTGGTACTGTGTAACTCACAGGACACATCTGCAAGAGGGTTGGTCTGCTTCCCACAACGGAAATAATACATTTGATGTTCACAGGATGCTCCTGGTCAGTAAGAGAGACGAGCAGAAGGAATCAGAGGGAACAGTCACATGGGCATGGGAGAGGAGAAGCAAAGTCCGTAAGGGAGAAGGGAACAGACAAAGACCCACACTACGTGACATGGTTTATTAAATGCCAAGGCGGGCGACAGAACTTGGAATTAAAGGCAGGCTGTTATCTGCACAGAACCGCTGCGTTCTTGCCAGCGTGGTGGGGGCAATGGCTGCTTTTGCTCACGGCCTGGAAACTGCCCGAATTATGGGGCAGAAGGCAAGTGTTGGCAGTCATCTTCCATCTTGGTAGAACTATGGCTTGTTTTCTGGACTGGGACTTTGTCTGCTCCGCCTTCATCTGATCAGTAATGATATCCAGCTGTGAAAACAGGGAAACACACAATAAGAAGAAAATGCACAAGGCAGGAACACCTTTTCACCTCCAATTACCAGTATTCCAGAAGTTAGTGAAGGAAATACCACAGGCTACACACAGAACGTTGTGAGGGAACCTGCAAATGACTCTTGCTCATCAGTGTTAGACTCTAGTCCTCTGCAGCCCTCTTCATCCTCAAGTGTCCCTACTCTCTAAGCATTCAAACTGGGCATTCTTTGGAACACTACTCCTAAAATACAGCTTCTGCATTCACCTTGAAAACGTTGAAAAGGATCTGCCTTTGAAAAGGCAAACATCTTCCTGCTGCAACCTGGCCCTAACGCAGCCTTCAGTGTGGCATGTCTTTGTCTGGTGCCTGTTCTCCTATTACCATTTGTACGGTTATTTTGTCTATTCTCCCTTTCTTTCCCTTCACTCTTTCCCTTACGGCTTTGCAGAAGAAGAAGGGCACTCTGTATTTTGCACACCCCGCAATGACCAGAGGTCTTCAGCCCGCCCCCATACAGTTGTGTACTCTTCTGATGCTTAGCAGTTGTTTTAGCATAAAGAAGGTGTGTTTTGGAACCACAAAGGGATTCTAACTTGAGGCTCAGAAGCGTAAGCTTGCTCACAGATATGCTTTAAGAGGGGTTGAGAATAACATTTATGAATGCTGACCTTAGCCACGCAGGCTTCAGTGGTGCTTCCGGTGGAGCTTAGCGTTGTTTTCGTCTAGACGCTGACGAGCTCTGAAAAAGTCAGATGCATGCAAGAATTATATTTGGTTACAGTTTGGCAAAGCTACTCTCCAGGTCTTTGACCAACATTCGACTTCTGAGAGTGGAAGGGATTAATGGCATCTAAACACAAAAACATCATTTGATTTGAGGTTTTTGGAGAGCTTGCATCCATTGTGGAAAAGTACCGCCAATGCTGTGTATTTATGTGGCTTCTTCTGGAAGATGCATCACCTGCATAAAGAGTCAGGGATATCCTCCCCTGCCTAAGGAAATCTCAAATCTCAGACATGCTGCTGAAATGGCAGCCAAAGCCGTAGACTTCACAGAATCAGATTCTACTATCTAGAAGGCTCCTACTTCTTTAAGCATTCTTAGTTTGTTGTCATGACAATAGGACATGCAGTTCCTCTTTTCTGCCTTACATCGCTGTACTGGGTGTACGTGGCAAGGTTTTGGCTGTAATGGGCTGCAGGGTTGGCCTCTGTGAGAAGAGTCCAGGATCTCCATGCTGCAGCCTGTGGAGGAGCCCCCGGTGGAGCAGGTGGATGTGGCCTGGAGGAGGCTGCGGCCCATGGAGAGCCCCCGCAGGAGCAGGCCCCAGGCAGAGAGTGACTATGAGAGTGACTATAGGCATATTTACTGACGTAATGTTGGTCAGGTATACAAGAGGGATTTTAGGAGGAGAACGTACAAGGAAAAAGCAGCATCTTGCTTTCACTCCAAAACCCAGTCTGGACATACCTTTGCAGGTCATTTTCTAGACCTTCTCTGAGCTTTTGTTCCTCCAGATAGTAGCGCTTGTACCTTTCCAGTTTTGCCTGAATGGACTCATCTGGAAAAGTATGCTCTTGTGGTGTCTTTCTCCCTCCATCCTCCTCTTCAGAGTCAGCATCTCTGCTTCTGTGCTTTAGGTTCTTTCTCAGAGAAGCACAAGGAGGGGATCTTGTCAGTTCTTGCATGTCTGGAGAGGCTGCCCGTGTCTGAAGCAGATAATGGAATTTCCATCACCACAAAGAAGAAGAGAACCATCCCCCCATCAGTCACACATACCCAGTTTCAAGGGCCCAGCCTCACTAAGGGGAGGCCACTTGCCTCCTCACTACCACCAGCAGTGAAGGCAGAAGCCGGAAACTCCCACAGGTCAACCATTCATTTTAGTCTGGAGGACACCAGTTCTCAGCACTCTGTTCTTACTTCAGAGTTAGTGCTAAGACACTTCTGTCTCTGTAAGACAGTCCTCTGCTTGTAAGCCTTTTCCAAAGGCTCCATACACAATTCACAGGGACTTCTGTGCCTGTGGAGAACAACGCCTCACAGAAAGAATGAGGGGCAAGACCCCCCCCATCACCTGCGACTTCTGGTCCGAGCACTTGTTCCTTGTCAGGCTCTTTCTTATCTCTGTCTCATGCTGTTGCTTTTGCCTGTGACCCACCTTGTAAGTCTTCAGAAGAGCTTTGATGCATGCCACCTCTTCTTGCAGCTGGCCATTGCTCTTCTCCAGTTTTTCCTGAGACCCACGCAGAGCAGACAGCTCTTCTTGCAGGTCGCAATTTTGTGCTTCTAGCTGCCTGCATTTTCCAGACTCCATCTCCAGCTGCTGCGAAAGTTCATTGAGCTGTGGAGAGCAATGCATAAAGGGGTAGGGCGTCAAGATGGTCTTTGTCACCTTCTGACTCGGTATTAAAAGCAAAGTAAAGGCAGGCTCGTCTTTCAAGAGAAGAACAGCTTTAAGATCTTTGCTGACAGGATTCCCCAAGTTTCCATCCTTCCTCGGTTCTTTTGCTAGGGACGCTCTTGCCCAAAATGCTCCTCTGCTCATGGGACATCAAACACACCTCTACCCAGACACCAGAAAGAATGCCTATTGTGTGTGGGGGGAAGCGCTGCAGTGCAGAACGGACTAGGCACGAGCAACAAATACTCTTCCTGCCCTTACTCTGAAAGCTTTGGAAACAGTGCCTCAGGAGGCCACTTTGACAGAACTGCTGGAGGAAGGCATTTTCTCTCTAGGTCAAAGCTGATGTTTGGTTGCAAGGATACGGAGGATATAGCAGATGTCCCATTAAGTCCCAAAGGCCAGCTGCGATGCTGTCTTACTCTTCTCCCCCAGAAATACACCTTTTCTATACCTTCTAAAAATACACTCGGGAGGTTCCTGCCTTTTATAAATAGATAGAAACCGAACAAACAAAAATCCCTCAAAACAAACACAAACAAAAAATAAAAAACAAACAAAAACCCGGAAACTTAATCTTCATTTTACACTGCCTAAACACAATGCCATTCCCTGTCATTTAAGAGAACTCTTCTAATGGCAGTGAAGCCACGAGAATGCTACGAGCCTTTGGACTAAGAATGAGCCACCACAAGGGCACTTGACTCCTTCTGCAATACCTTCTAAAGCACACGTGTGCCTTAGCAGCACCTCTCAGTAACCAGGGGAAATCTAGATCAAGGGTTCCATGCACCTGAACAAGACACCCACGGCAGCTCAAAAGCACTTCTTGGACCTCTACTTCAGGGTGCCCATGGCTAGGGAAAGACGGGTTGAGACAGCTGCTGGTGAGCGGTAAGTTACAAAAGCATCACTGGCTCAACTCCTAAGACAGGGCTCTGGAAGTGATCTTGGGCAAAGCCAACTTCAGACAGGTGGAGTTCCACCTGCCAGACCCGGAAAATGCTGTGGACCTGTGCCATGGCCTGTGAAGCCACTGAGCCCGCCATCCTTGCTGTGACTCTCAGCTCGTCCTTCCTCCACAGAGCAGCCTGCCCTCAGTGTGCCCTTGCAGATACTGCTCTGCACGTTCATTTTGACCCACAATGACAACTGCTCTGCGTTCACCTGCTATGTATGACAACAGAAGGAGCATCAAGGAGAGAACAGACAACTCACAATACAAGAAGGACCATAGAAAAGAACAACAGAGGTATGGACATGAATAGACAAAAAAAGAAATCACAAAAGCGTGCAGAATCCAGAGCTCACCTTTACCTTTCGCATAGCCAGTTTCAAGGGCCCAGCCTCACTAAGGGGAGGCCACTTGCCTCCTCACTACCACCAGCAGTGAAGGCAGAAGCCGGAAACTCCCACAGGTCAACCATTCATTTTAGTCTGGAGGACACCAGTTCTCAGCACTCTGTTCTTACTTCAGAGTTAGTGCTAAGACACTTCTGTCTCTGTAAGACAGTCCTCTGCTTGTAAGCCTTTTCCAAAGGCTCCATACACAATTCACAGGGACTTCTGTGCCTGTGGAGAACAACGCCTCACAGAAAGAATGAGGGGCAAGACCCCAAATACAAACATCACCTGCGACTTCTGGTCCGAGCACTTGTTCCTTGTCAGGCTCTTTCTTATCTCTGTCTCATGCTGTTGCTTTTGCCTGTGACCCACCTTGTAAGTCTTCAGAAGAGCTTTGATGCATGCCACCTCTTCTTGCAGCTGGCCATTGCTCTTCTCCAGTTTTTCCTGAGACCCACGCAGAGCAGACAGCTCTTCTTGCAGGTCGCAATTTTGTGCTTCTAGCTGCCTGCGTTTTCCAGACTCCATCTCCAGCTGCTGCGAAAGTTCATTGAGCTGTGGAGAGCAATGCATAAAGGGGTAGGGCGTCAAGATGGTCTTTGTCACCTTCTGACTCGGTATTAAAAGCAAAGTAAAGGCAGGCTCGTCTTTCAAGAGAAGAACAGCTTTAAGATCTTTGCTGACAGGATTCCCCAAGTTTCCATCCTTCCTCGGTTCTTTTGCTAGGGACGCTCTTGCCCAAAATGCTCCTCTGCTCATGGGACATCAAACACACCTCTACCAGACACCAGAAAGAATGCCTATTGTGTGTGGAGGGAAGCGCTGCAGTGCAGAATGGACTAGGCACGAGCAACAAATACTCTTCCTGCCCTTACTCTGAAAGCTTTGGAAACAGTGCCTCAGGAGGCCACTTTGACAGAACTGCTGGAGGAAGGCATTTTCTCTCTAGGTCAAAGCTGATGTTTAGTTGCAAGGATACGGAGGATATAGCAGATGTCCCATTAAGTCCCAAAGGCCAGCTGCGATGCTGTCTTACTCTTCTCCCCCAGAAATACACCTTTTCTACACCTTCTAAAAATACACTCGGGAGGTTCCTGCCTTTTATAAATAGATAGAAAACGAACAAACAAAAATCCCTCAAAACAAACACAAACAAAAAATAAAAACAAACAAAAACCCGGAAACTTAATCTTCATTTTACACTGCCTAAACACAATGCCATTCCCTGTCATTTAAGAGAACTCTTCTAATGGCAGTGAAGCCACGAGAATGCTACGAGCCTTTGGACTAAGAATGAGCCACCACAAGGGCACTTGACTCCTTCTACAATACCTGCTATGTATGACAACAGAAGGAGCATCAAGTAGAGAACAGACATCTCACAATACAAGAAGGACCATAGAAAAGAACAACAGAGGTATGGACATTAACAGACAAAAAAAGAAACCACAAAATCCTGCAGAATCCAGAGCTCACCTTTGCTGTTAATTTATCAGCTTCACTGGCCCCTTCAGAGCAGCTGCTCATCATGTCTCTTGCAGTAGTGAACTGGGGCTCTCTTTCTCTGGCCTCATATTCTCTTAGTTTCTGCAGAGCTCCGTTCAGAAGCCTCCTTAACCTGTGCAGCAAATTAGTCAAGAAAACAATGAGGTAGGAGGTGAAGGAACTACCAGCCTGTTTCACATTCTCAGACATAAACAGCATAGAGAAGCCTTGCTTCTTCTTTAACACGCTTGACAGACCAGGAGTTAATGAGAAAAAACAGCATTTCAGTGCCACAGATCACTTGGAGGGTCCACCTTGCACCTGAATGGAGGAATAAATGGAGAAGGGACTTCCTGCCCTCCCAGGAGAATTGCAGGGCAACCTGCACTTGAAGTTCTTTTGGCAGCTCTGTAAAACCATAGGCACGTGTACAGAAGAGCCTTGTAAGACCTAGCGTGAGGCTTGAATTTGCTCACAGACAGTTACCCTCACCTATTTTTACATTCAGCCTCCATGAAGCTTGATTTCTACTCTATGGGATCTCTCTTTAAAGTGCTAACATGCCATACCTGTGACATTCTCTCTGCAGTTCGCTGTTTCTTTTCATTTCCTGCTCGAGGCGCACTTCGACTGGGCATTTCAACTCGACCAGCTTCTTCTCTTCCGATCTCTCACACTGACACTTTCAAAACAGAAGAGATACATTGCATAATCAGGCTGGAGATCTGTTACTAGTGAAGTTCCCCAAGGCTCCATTTTAGGACCAGTCCTCTTCAATTTTTTTATAAATGACTTGGATTAAGGACTTGAAGTTCTTTTGAGCAAGTTCACGGATGATACCAAATCAGGTGGAACTGTTGACTGTCAAGAGAGGTGAGGCCTTGCAGAGAGATCTGGAGAAATTAGAGAGCTGGGCAATCATCAAGAATGTGAAGTTCAACAAGAGCAAGCATTGGATTATGCACCTGGGCAGGGGCAACCCTGGCTATACATACAGACCGGGGAAAAGATGCTGGATGGCAGCCCCGCAGAAAGGCATATCGGGGTTTTGATCGACAGCAAGCTGAACATGAGCCAGCAGTGTGCCTTGGTGGCCAGGAAGGCCAACCGCATCCTGGGGCACATCAAGAACGGCCTTGCTAGCCAGTCAAGGGAACTGATTGTCCTGCTCTGCTCTGCGCTGGCGAGGCCTCATGTTGAGCACTGTGTGCAGTTTTGCGCGCCACAGTATAAGAAAGATATAAAGCTGTTAGTGTCCAATGGAGGGCAACAAAGACGGTAAAGGGTCGAGAGGGGAAGACGTATGAGAAGTGGCTGAAGTCACTTGGATTGTTCAGCCTGGAGAAGAGGAAACTGAGGGGATATCTCATCATGGTCTACAACTTCCTCATGAGGGGGAGCAAAGAGCCAGGCGCCGATCTCTTGTCTGTGGTGACCAGCGATTGGACCTGAGGCTGCGACAGGGGTGGTTCAGGCTGTCTATCAGGAAAACACCTATCAGGAAAAGGTTCTTCACCAAGAGAGTGGTCGAGCATGACAAAGTCAGTGAGAACATGGGAATATGAGCTGTGCTTTTACTCATTAGGTTCTACAACTAGGTCAGTCTTCTGACTGAAACAAAGGATTGGAAGTGCACCACCACCAGGCACAGCTGGGGACCTCTCTCCATCTTTCTTAGCCTCAACTATCAGCAGCTCTTTGTGAGGGTTTCTGTTTCTTAAAACAGAGGGAAGGCTTAACGTTTTTTCTCTTCTTGGAACATAGCCTGAGAGACTGGGCAGGGGCTTTCTACCTACGCAAAAAGGCGGGCAGTGGAGAATGGAATCTGCAGAACTATTGTTGCCTCCAATGGCATTTCAGCAGTTGTAAAGCAGAAGCCAGACTTCGTTCTGCCAGAGCTTAAGCATGGCCTGGAATCTCCCTGCTGCTTCTGAGAACATGCTCGCGGCCAAGGAATGCACGCTGAAAGCAGAGCTGCAAGCCCTCAATGCTATTCTCTGGTATCTCTTCGTTGTTGGCGTTAAAAATTGCCACATAAAGGTTACCGGAGCACTGGTGAAGTATGGTGAAAAGCAACAGTCCACTCCCGGCCAGCCCTTTTGAGAAGCTCAGAAGATTTTAAGCAGCAGGAATAATCTTTGCTGCTTCATTATGTAGAATATGCTTCCCCTAGACTGGAACTCTAACTGAAAGGCCAGCTGCAGCGAGGCCCAGGTCTCCTAGGAGCTTGACCAACCTTTGTTAGAAGCCAGTTTTTACAGACAGTAAACTACTCTGGTCATACCTACCCACCAGAAGGTGGCTCCTAATGCACGGCCTTGCCCCTCCTGCTTGTGAAAAGCTCCCCAAAGAGCCCATTGTGTTGGTCACCAGCAGAGAGGGGAAGAAGGGAAGAGAAAGGGCAACCACGCTGAGATTTATCCCTATAGTGCAGTCTTTCCATACCTCAGCTTTAAGTCTGTTCAGTTGCGCTCGCAAGCATTGTATGCCTTTCTCCATATCACTGTGCTGGCTCTCAGGATATTCAGGTGTGGCTTCTGACATGAATAGTCTCTGAAGAACATCAGGAAGCTCTAGCTGCAGCTGTCTGTCTTGATCCTAAAGAAAGGGGGTTCCGTGGGTGTAAAAAAGTCAGTGAGAACATGAGAATATGAGCCATGCTTTTAGTTTTCGTTCTACTATTAGGTTAGTCTTCTGAGTGAAATGAAGGGTCGGAAGCACACCAGTACCAGGCATCTGCACAGCTGGGAAACCCTCCCCATCTTTCTTAGCTTCAACTATCAGCAGCTCTTTGTATGAGCTATTCTCTAGTATCCCTTGGTTGTTGGCCTAAAAATCGTCCATCTAAAGGTTATTGGAAGGCTGGTGGCATATGGTCAAAAGCAATAATCCACTCAAGGCCAGTTCCTTTGAGAAGCTCAGAAGATTTTAAGCAGCAGGAATAATCTTTGCTGCTTCATTATGTAGAATATGCTTTCCCTAGACTGGAACTCTAACTGAAAGGCCAGCTGCAGCGAGACCCAGTTCTCCCAGCAGTTTCACCAACCCAGTGCAAACTGAGCAGCTGGGCTGGAGCACAAGTAGTTCAAGGGCCCCAGTCACAAACAAGTGGCAGAGGCAGCAACAGAGGTAAGCGAGCCCAGAGGTAAACTTGCCCCAAAGTAAGCGAGCCAAATGGGAGCCCAGTGGGTCCTTCACAGAAAGTACCTTGCGATCCCAGGGCAATTCAGCCTCTTCCTCCTGCTCTGCTCCTACAGCTGGCAGGGCACCTACAAGGGATGGACGAAGCGAGACAGTGTGAGCATTCCTGGCACTCTGCTTTTCCCTGCCAGTCAAGCCCTGCCCCCAAATACGGGAAGCGGTCTGACATCAGGCCACATTAGTTGTCTTCATCAGCTCTTCCACACTTCAGGATCCTACCTTCTCCATCCAAAGCAAGTGTGGCCAGTGCAAAGCGCTCAGTCCTCGGAGAGCAGAATCTGCTGGGGACTGCTGTGTCTTGTGCAGCGCCAGCAGAAGCTTCTCCCGTCTTTTCACAGCGTGCATGTTCTACCAGTTTCTTGCAAAGGCTACACGCAGAAAGAGAGAACATACAGGCAGTCAGATCCAAAACATCCTTGCCTAGTATCCTTGCTCTTGCCTAGGACAGCAACTGACTTGGAACCAGTTCAGAACTGTCTGTGTGCGGTGTCAGTCTCCCCATGATGGTGGACCTGCTACACCACCAGGATCTCTTTGAGGGTTTATCTAAAGGGACACTGGTAAGATCCCCACTGAAAGAAAAGGTGCCTCTTTCCTGGTCAGTGGAGCGGAATCGGGCTTAGCAACACAAGCGGGATTTCTAAGAAAGCCTTGTGGGTGGAAGTTCTCCTCTACTTCCAAATCCTCTCTTGACTTGGGAAGGTGATTTATGAGAAGACATCACCGAGCCCAGCTTCAAGAAAGGTCTGAAGATATCGTTAAGCCTTTGTGCATCTATCACAAAGGGTGACAAATCAGCACGGACACTGTGACAACTCAGCCGCTCTAACAGTGACGTAACACTGAAAGAAAAAGTGCCTCTTTCCTTTTCAGTGGTGTGGAACTGGGTGTAGTAACACAAGCAGGATTTCTAATTTTCTTTTCATTAAAATTTCTGCAGCTACCGCAGAGGGTGACAAATCAGCACGGACACTCTGACAACTCAGCCGCTCTAACAGCGAAAGACAAAACACTCACCCAACGTGTCCTGACTGGAGAGCATAATCCACCGCCGTGTAGCCAGCGATATCTTTGCAAGTAATGTTGGCACCGTAGGAAAGAAGTAGCTCTATTACATCCATTTCCCCAGCAGAAGCGGCAAGCATAAGAGCAGTCCTAAAGCATCCAAAAGATGGTATGAAACATAGCAGCATTTGCAGGCTCTGTGTTGTTGTTATTCTAATCCCTGTTTCCTCCCCAAACAATTCCCTCCCCGATTCCTACAGGCACAGGGAAAGCAAAGCCACACACAGGGGAGTGCTGGAGGACTGAGGCTGGAAGACACCTCCAGACGCCTCCTGGCCAACCGCCTCCCCAGAGCAGACTCAGCCACGAGGCCAGAGCACGTTGCTCAAGGCTTCTTCCACTCTGCTCTTCAAAGCCTCATAGGATGGAGGCTGCTCAAACCCCTGGTGCCACCTGCTCCCCTGATTAACCTTCCTCATGCTGAGAGGGTTTCTCCTAAGCAGCTGTGGGAAGGCCTCTTGTTTCACTTGATGCCCATTGTCTCTTGGACAACACTGACTCTCCTTCTCCTGTTCATTCCAGTGACAATGCTAAGGAGAGCCACATGCACTTTGGAGCAATGCCTCACCTTCCAAACTCATTTTTATCACACGACTTCGCTCCTTTTTGAAGAAGAAACTTTACCATCTCTTTATGATGGCTGGAGATGGCAAGAAGAAGCGGGGTATTTCCCTCCTGAAAGGATAAAGAATGCCCGTCAGAACAACCCAGACGAATTAAGTGCCTTTCCCAAAGAGCAGTGCTGCCCAAATTCAAAACTTACCCAGTCCTTTGCTTCAAGGTGTGCACCATGCTCAACTAACATCTCTGCTAGAGACGTGTTAGGAGCTGCGGCAGCCAGGTGAAGGGCAGACTTGCCTCTGTAACCTTCCAGGTTTGGGTCGGCACGGTGCTCTAGCAGAATCGCCACGCATTCTTCATGCTGGCTCTCCACTGCCTGCAAACAACACAAAGAAAAGGAAGGACTTGTGCCATGTTTCACTCTGTCACAGCTACAGCAGCTTCCCAGTGCTGGAAGATAAGAGCGTCTTCCGAGATGAGCTAGTGTATGCCTATTACGTGCCGATTACAACTTTCATGTTTCTCTACAGGTCGGTGTGAAGAATGCGGCAAGACACTTGTCATTGGAAGCACAATTGATAAAGCCCCACTTAGAGCAGAGTAACGTGTTCCACATACCATCATGAGTGGCGATCTGCCAGTGTTGTCACAAAGGTTCAGCAGGCACTTCTCTTGCACCAGGAATCGAACAACGTCTGCATGGCCGTTCGCACAAGCAAGGTGCAGCGGTGTCCTAAAACCAAAATAAATTAGCTTTCCACAGGCAGGCAATGCCCCAAATCACTTCTGGCTGTGGAACACGCGCAGGGCCACAAGTCTCCACTTGCCAATGCCAAGCAGAACGTAAGCTTTGGAGGCTGTGGAACTCCATGAAGAGTGCGAAGTCAGTGTAAGTCTCCAAGTTTTTCCACAATCACTCGAGCGGCAGAAGGGCGGTGAATGCCCTGACGCTGATCACCCACAGGACAGGAGAGAACTGCTAATGCCCGAGCGGCTGCTAAACAACCCCACAGGGAGAGGACAGGGCAGTGGCGGTCGGCAGCACACCCTTCAAGCAGCGCTCGAGCCGCCCCAGCAATTCCAAGCAAAGCTGGATTGTTCCCCTCTGCCAGCTGAGAGGGAAAAGCCCTCTCAGTGATCAGCTCTTGAAGGGAATGACGACACGGGCTCCAAGATAGTCGAGAAATGGAGACCCTTTATTGTCCCAATGCCAGATCTTACATAGTTTTTCTGAGCCCCTCCACGCGCTGCACGTGGCTGGCAAACATAGTTACAGACTTCTGGTTGGTGCATTCCTTTTGATCACGCGTAGCCCTCTATAGGCCCGTCCGAGCCTAACAACTCCTCCTTAGTGGTTCCCACTTTCTCTTACTCTAGCCTGGTTACCACTCTATGCCTCTGAGTAACCTTCTTCTTAACCCGTCGCGCACTGCTGTATCAATCAGATCCAGTTTGTCACTGAACGGGTCACACCCATAAGCTCTGACCCAGGGTTCCAGAGGAGGCGGTGCCCTTGCTGCCGTGCTCCTGACTCTGCCCTGGGCTTCAGCCGTCTCTCTGCACGGGGCTGAAGGCTTTGCCAAGGGCTGGTAGGAGCATGTGCTCCCGACTATGTCCAGTGCCAGTGACTTCAGGGCGAGAGGCTGCCTGGCCGGACAACGCCCAGCCTCAGCCCTCCATCGCCTCAGCTCTTGCTGACACCTGCTGCAGAAGGAGGGTTGGTGCCAGAGCCGCGTACGCAGCGGCACCAGGCTGAAGCTCGCACGCCACGGGAGAGCGATCCCACCCCAAGCCTTTAAGCGCACCCCCCAGCCCCTCACCGCTTTGCCTGGTCTCGACGGTTTTTGCCTCGTTTCCTCAGCCACCAGTGCCGCCTCAGCCGGGCCAGGTCGCCACGGGCGGCCGCGCGGTGCAGCCCGTGCAGGCCCTCCTCTGGCAGCTGGTGGGCATCGCTGTCTCTGGACAGGGAAGTGCTGCTGGGCATCGGATGCTCCTGGCCCCGGTGGAGGAGCCCCAGGAGCCTCTGCATGCTGCAGCAAGGATGTGGGCACAAGCCCACCTGGGGCCACCAGAGCCCTGCGGGCCCTGCTTGGGTCCGACACGGACAGGCGCAGGGGCAGGGGAGCCGAGCCCCGAGCAGCGGCTGTGGCCTGGTGCTCCCAGGCAGGGCAGGGACGCACCGAGGCTCCCAGCCAGGGCAGCGCTGTTGCTCCCACAGCAGAGGCAACAGCACTGAGCACTCCTGCTGGCAGGGGTGCACATACACTGCGTCTCAGCGATGGTGGCACATTGTGTCACAATGGGCATCACCAGGGGCGTCACAAGTGTCCTCTTAAGTTGGAGGGCCACACCCCCCCACAGTCCAGCAGTGACTGCGGCACTTTCTGGCTCCTGCCTTAAGAGCTCTTTGTGCCTCAGTTGACGTTCTTCCGCAGCGTGGATGGGGATCTCGGGCCATGCGATGGGGCAGGGCTCCTCAGCAGGCATCGAGAACGTGCTTGGCTGGCAGGGGCACTGCATTACTTCCCTGTGGCCATGGTTGAGCTGGCACCTGCCCCAGTTGTACTGGGTCTGTCTGGGATGGAGTTAACATTCCCTGCGGCAGCCCATATAGTGTTGTTCTCTGCACTGGTACAGAATCATAGAATCATAGAATCATTAAGGCTGGAAGAGACCTTCAAGATCACTGGTCCAACCATCACCCTACTACCAATGTCACTCACTAACCCACGTCCCTAAGCGCCAGGTCCAACCTTGCCTTGAACACCTCCAGGGACGGTGACGCCACCACCTCCCTGGGCAACCAGCTCCAATGTCTGACTGCTCTTTCTGAGAAGAAATGTCTCCTCATTTATAACCTTATCCTCCCCTGGTGCAACTTGAGGCCATTCCCTCCAATCCTGTCACTAGTTACCTGGGAGAAGAGGTGGACCCCCAGCTCCCCACACCTTCCTTTCAGGTAGTTGTAGACAGCAATAAGGTCTCCCCTGAGGTCTCACCAGCTTTATAGCCCTTTTCTGGACACGTTCCAGGGCCTTGATGTCCTTCTTGCACTGAGGAGCCCAAAGCTGAACACAGTACTCAAGGTGCAGCCTCACCAGAGCAGAGTACAGGGGAAAAATCACCTCCCTGGTGCTGCTGGCTACACTTTTCCTGATACAAGCCAGGATGCCGTTGGCCTTCTTGGACACCTGGGCACACTGCTGGCTCACGTTCAGGCGAGCATCGACCAACACCCCCAGATCCTTTTCCTCTGCACAGCTCTTGAGCCACTCTCCCCCAAGCCTGTAGTGCTGCATGGGGTTGTTGTGGCCAAAATGCAGGACCCGGCACTTAGCCATGTTGAACCTCATCCCATCGGCCTCTGCCCATCGAACCATCCTGTCCAGGTCACTCTGCAGGGCCTTCTGTATTTTAGGAGTAGTTTTAGCTGTATTTTAGGAGTAGTTTTCAAAAAAATGCCTAGTTTGAATGTTTAGGGAGTAGGGACACTTGAGGATGAAGAGGGCTGCAGAGGACTAAGTCTAACACTGGTGTGCAATAGTCCTTTGCAGGTTCCCTTTAGATGTTCTGTGTGTAGCCTGTGGAATTTCTTTCAGTAACTTCTGAAATGCTTGTAGTTGGAGGTGAAAACGTGTTCCTTCCTTAAGCATTCCCCTCTTATTGTGCGTTTCCCTATTTTCACAGCTGAACATTATTACTGATCAGATGAAGGTGGAGCAGACGAAGTCCCAGTCCAGAAAACAAGCCATAGTTCTACCAAGATGGCAGTAGACTGCGAGCACTTGCCTTCTGCCCCGTAATTCGGGCAGTTTCCAGGCAGTGAGCAAGAGCAGTCATTGGCCCCGCCATGCCGGCATGAATGCGGCGGTTCTGTGCAGATAACAGCCTGCCTTTAATTCCAAGTTCTGTCACCCTCCTTGGTATTTAATAAACCATGTCATGTAGTGCAGGTCTTTGTCTTCTTCTCCCTTCGGGGCTTTGCTTCTCCCCTCCCCTACTCATTTAACCGTTCCCTCTAATTCCCGCCGCTGGCAGGGGCACAGCATTACTTCCGCATGGCTGTGGTTGATCTGGCAGCTGTCCTAGCTCACCCCCACACTCTCCCGGGCACAGGGCAGCACCGTACCCACATCCAGGGACAGGTGCCCCCTGACGTCCAGCTCCTGCGGGGCCATTCTTCACTTGTGCTGCCACAGTGCTGTCGCTGGGTTGGTGACAGCGGCTGAAGGTGTCCCCGTGCTCCAGACCGTCTGGGTGCAGAGGGCCCTCCCCGAATTTGCCAGAGGAATGGCAGAAGATCTCTTCCTATAGGAGTATTGGGTTTACATAGCAAGGTTTTATTTGCAGGGCGCTGCAGGGGTAGCCTCTGTGAGAAGAGTCCAGAAGATGCCCCATGTTAGATAAGGGCCAGATTCCGTTGGCTCCAAAGGGACCTGATGCTGGCCAGAGATGAGCCAAAAATTGCTGTTTGTGCATCTGTGAAAGCATATTTAAGAAAGGGAAGACAAACAAACAAAACTGTGGAACAACATCAGCTGGGAGAGGGAGGAGTGAGAACCAGCCCTGCAGACACCAAACTCAGTGCAGAAGGAGGGCAGGAGGTGCTGCAGGTGCCAGAGCTGAAGTTCCCCTGTGGCCTATGGAGAGGCCCCCGACGGAGCAGGCTGTCCCCCTGTAGCCCATGGGTGGAGGAGCCCCCGGTGGAGCAGGTGGATGTGGCCTGGAGGAAGCTGTGGCCTCAGTTTGGGAAGGTGTTGTGTTGAAACCTGGCCAGCACCCAAGCACCACACAGCCATTCACTCACCCTATGCCCTTCCCTCCATGGGATAGGGGAGAGAATCAGAAAAAAATGAAGCCTGTGGGTTGAGATTGAGACAGTTTATTAGGACAGAAAAGAAAGGAAAATAGTAATGGTAATAGTAGTAGTACTACTAATGTATACAAAACAAGTGATTCAAATGAAATTGCTCACCAGCCACTGACCGATGCCCAGCCTATCCCCAAGCAGCTGGTCCCCCCACCCCGGCCAGCCACCCCTATATATTGTTTAGCATGACATCAGATGGTATGGAATACCCCTTTGGCCAGTTGGGGTCAGCTGTCCTGGGTCTGTCCCCTCCCAGCTCCTGCTGCACCCCCAGCCTGCCCGCTGGCAGGACAGAGCGAGAAGCTGAAAAGTCCTTGGCTTAGTGTAAGCACTGCTCTGCAACAATTAAAACATCAGTGTGTTATCAACATTATTCTCATCCTAAATCCAAAACACAGCAATATACCACGTACAAGGAGGAAAATTATTCTAACTGAAACCAGGACAGAAGGACGGCATCCCATGGGAGGGACCCCGCATGGAGCAGGGGCAGAGAGTGACGGTGAAGGAGCGGCAGAGACGAAGTATCAGGGACTGATTGCAGCCCCCATTCCCCCCTGCCGCTCAGGGGGAGGAGGTGGAAGAGGGTGGGTGGGACGAAGTTGGTTTTGTTTCTTTCCTTTGTTTCTCACTTCTCTGGCTTGTTAGTAATAGCCAATAGATTTTACTAATTTCCATACTCTGAGTTTGTTTTGCCCTTCACAATAACTGTTGAGTGAACTCCCTGTTCTTGTCTCAACCCTTGAGCCCTTTTCATCGTATTTTCTCCCCCTTTTCCCTTTGAGGAGTGGGAGTGAGTGAGCGGTTGTGATGGAGCTCAGCTGCCCACCAGAGTAAAACCACCACAGAGGTGTGTCCCACAGTCACTCCATAGGCAAACAAGGGGTCTTGCAAAGTAACTCCTTCACAGGGGATGAGAACTTCCCCCTGCCCCCTTCTTTTGCTCCCTCCATAGAGTTTCACAGTCTCTTACAGTTTCTCTATCTCTGCTGTGCCCTGTCTTTGAAGCTTCACCATGACCTCCGTGGCAGGTCCACCTGCAGGCTTTTTTAAACTTTTGTGGTAGATAGTTTTACAACATGAGTTGTTTTATACTTCCCATGTTCAATGTTTCTGTTAAGATTAGAACAAGGTCCTTAGTCAAGAGAAACCCAGCTCTGTGCAGAGAGAGGTGCATAATTAGGCAGAGATTTTTCAAAAGACCAGTTCATGCTTGGACAGGACTTTCACACCGCCTTGTTTCCTTTCAGCCTGTGCTGCCCAAGAAGGAATGAATTCCTTTCAGTAAAGAGAGTAGCTGTCCTCTCAGAAACGTGTTGCTGCTTTCCATGTGCACTTTTTGCCACCTAGTGGCACAGCATGTTGCTTTACCATTTGCCTCTAAAGATTACACCTTGTTTATACAATAAAAAATAATCTGTCCTTGCTGTTGGAGTCCTTCATCAAGCAGCAAGGTGCATCTATCCATTCAGGGTACTAACCGTACTGCTGTGAAGAAGGGTTCAGGAGACTAGGTTTTCTTGAACGGTCAGTCTGGGAAAATATCCTCTGTCAAAACCACAGGGATACTCAAAATTCCATTGTTTATTCCATAGATGAGCCCCAGAACAGTTAGGCATGCTGCATCTCTGAAATGCAGCACCTATGTTGTGCAGGTAGCTAAACCAGCTCCAGGGAACTGATGCCAAATTGCTTTACAAGAATTTAAGAGATTCATAAAATCCATAAAAATTGCTTGGGGTGGAAGGGACCTTAATGATCATCTAGTTCCAGTCCTCCTGGCATGGAATCATTTAGGTTCGAAAAGACCTCTAAAATCATCAACTCAAACCATCACATAACACTACCAAGTCCACCTCTATGCCATGCCCCTAAGCATCATATTTACACATCTCTTAAATACCTGCAGAGACAGGGACTTCACCACTTCCCTGGTCAGCCCATTCCAATGCCTAACCACCATTTCCATTAAGAAGTTCTTCCTAATACCCAATCTAATCCTCCCCTGGTGCAACTTGAGGCTACTTCCTTCTACCCTATCACTTGTCACCTGATAAGAGAGACACCCACCTTGCTACAACTTTCTTTCAGGTAGTTTTAGAGGATCATATGTAGCCACCTTCCTGAGCTTTCACCCACTTTTGAAACAGTATATATATCTTGGAAATTATTTTGTCTTTGTTGATGGCTTATTCTAGTTTCTGTTGTGAGGCTATGATAAGTGTCTTTTTGTATCCATAAATTAGATGTCTGATGTTGGTCACCTCACATCTGAAAAATGTTATGATCCTCCCATTAGTAAGTATCGGCATGGATGGTATGTGCTAAAAGGCTATAGCACACGTCCTAAGTGGGACTGATTTCACACACAGGAGTAGACATGCCATAAAGTATATATGTTCATGGAGTGTTTCAGAAATGTCCTGATTTCCCGAAAAAGTTACCTCAGAGCAGACTTTTATCAAAGCAGCTTTACTGGAGCAACCCTCAGGAGCAATCTTGCAGAACAGCACTGAAATAGCCAACTATTTTCCAGTAGGTTATAGCATCTGATAAAATGCTACGCAATGCTTACCTTTGATAATCAGGCTTTTCCGATAATGCATTTTTCTAAGAAAATAGCAGGTTTTGTTTCCCAAGGTATATAAGCACTGTGCAGTAGACAGTCTAGTCAGAGGCACTATTAAAATCCCAGCTCAAAGTAGCACTGCACCAGAGATAGCGAACAAAGGTACTACCTTGCATGGTAGTACAGCTTTCTTAGCACAATTAGATTATGTTCCCATAGCTAGATTTGCTCTTATAAGGAAGTGAGCTTGTTTAGCAGTATTTTCACCCTATTCATAAATATGCCATAAGAACAGACCCTTAATCCCACCTCATTTGTTGTGTCTACAGAGCAGTTTTCCCACTGAGCTCCAGTGGCTCACCTCTCTCACGGAACATGTGTGAAACCTGCTAAATTGCTTTCCCCTCATGGAAACTTCACAAATGGCTGCTGCCCAATTGTTACACCACTTCCAGATGTCTAGTTGATACATGTTTATTTAGTAAGCATCTGTGGTGATTTAGGATGATTTTGCCACCAGCTGCTTGTTACTGCCTTCTACTCAGACTAAAAGGGGCTGGCTTTCACTTCTGAGGTTCATGTAAGCATTCTCTATGGGCTTTGCCTTTTAAAGTGATCAACTGCTTTTTTTGCCTGAAGCTGATGAGGAAGCACTACACAAAATAATTCACATACTCTGTAATAACTTTAGGTGGAGATACTTGGCTGTTGTTTGCAAAAGTACTCTCTGATTACATGGAGCTGTAGGATAGTAATTCCGAGATAGAGTCAGTAACCAGAACTTGAAAGTGGCAAGTCTTCACTCCAGTAGAATCCAAGAGGAGTGAATAGTCATAGCCTGAATGCAATACAACATGAAGAATTTTGTGTCTTTTCTGTGCTCCTTCTTGGGGTATGCATTTTATTTTTAAAAATCTATTGCTCCAAGACAAGAACTGGATTTGAATTTTTAAAAAGCTAGAAAAGAGAGGAAGAAAAAGGATTCCAATAACAAAGATAATCTGAATGTATATTTTATTACTGAGGTACTAAATCTTTCATAATCATAGAATCATAATAAATTGAAGAGTTAATTTGCTAATACATAATGAATCCAACAAATATAAATGATATATGTAAACCCACATAAGTAGTCCCAGCAAGTAAGCCAGATTGCCTGCAACATCTCATGAACCCCATTTTACCTGCTTTTTACTGTAGAACAGGGTTATGTACTGTACCAAGCTGGGGAGAGAACCCTTTCCTTATCTTTAAGTGGTGTAATATTATTAAGGAACAATGCTCTAATGGTTTTGTTTGTTTGTTTGTTTGTTTTGTTTTAATTTGGCAGTGGGGGTGGGGGGAAGGTTTGAAATTCAGTTGTGTCTTGGGTCTAAGGGTTGTGGTTTCCAGTACTCTTGAGACCATCTTCCCTTACAAATAATTTTCAGTGTGCTTAGTTTAAAATTTTAATATCATAGAATGAAAGTAAAAGGCTCATTTAATAATTAAGCCTTGTAGTGGTTTAAGACTCAGCCTTCTGTTATTGCTATTGCCCATAATAATGGTCCTTTAAACATCTGAGAGAAGCTGAGAAACTGCCAGGTAGCTATAAGAGTGACATAAAGAAGAGTGATCTAAAGAAACTATTCTCTTCAAGTGAGGCCTTTTTATAACTAATTAAAATGAGTAGCTAGAAATGGTAAGGTAACACTTTCTCTGCGGCTGGTGGTTGACTGGCTGCATCTGTTATTTACAGAACAAGCCAGTTACTCTTTTTTTTTTTTTTTTTTTTTTTGGGTGGTGGTGGTGAGTGGATAGGGTTGGTATTGAACAGTTTGCTGAATGCAGTTAGCTCTTTTTTACCACCCTTCCCTATTCTGGCACCTGGCAGTTGTTACAAGCACTTGTTTCTCATCTCACATTTAAATAGCAAATTGGCTTGCAGTGTCTGTACAGATCTTTCTGCAAAAGGCAGGGAGAGTTGTACTGCATATATAACTTTTTTTTATTATTATTTTTTTTAATTTTCTGTATAAAACTTTGACCCATAACTAGAGGAAAAACAGGCTTTTATTGGCCTACCAGTAATTACTGAAGAACAACTATCTTTTCAGTAACTACAGTAAGAGGCAAATAAGCAATAAATTTTAAGGTGTTTAATGAAATTGCAACATCTCCCTAAAATGCAGGATTGCCATTGGTCATTGCATTTTTAATGTAATTAAAAGGCAGGTAAGCAAATAATCATCCATGCAATATAAAGACTGGAAAGTGTAGGTTAAATTTGTTTTGCAGCATTAGGTGTTTAAAAGTATTGATTTCTGTAGTTGCAGATAACTCAGAAAAATCTTATGCTAAAGAAAGAAAAAAAAATATGGGGTATGAATCTTACATGAGCTAATGAAAGGATTAATTTTGGTAATAAAAATATTAATAGTCTAAGAATAATAACATTTAAATTATATGAAATAATTGTTTGCATTTCTTTGTTCTATCTCTGGGTACCATTGCTATGCCATATATTTACTTTTTTGTCTGTTTAGTTTCCACTAGGGAGGTTTTTAAGGGAGTAGTCACAAATCAGTCATGTTTTTCTCAATTTCAAAGATTGGAGCTTCTTTTCTATGTATTTCAAAATACAGTGGTCCTCTGTAAATGCCTTGCAGTATTCTATGATTCTATTATTCTATTTGTTGCTTTCTTTATATACACACATATGCACATATATAGTTGAATAAGCATGTATATATAAAATGTTAGGCTGTTTAAAATGTGTTAACTAGCATTAGAATACAAACTGTAGCCCTCCTAGATCTTCTGCTTGTGAACAGAAAGGGTCTCATGGGTGAAATGGTGATTGGTGGCCATCTTGGCCATAGTGACCATGAAGTAGTTGAATTTAAAGTCTTTAATGATAACAGGAAAGCTGCCACCAAAAATTCAATGCACTGAGGAGAATAGACTTCAGGCTACTCAGGGAACTAGTTAGTAAAGTCTCCAAGAAACCTGTTTTTGAAGGTCCATCAGTACTGGTCACTTCTCAAGTACCGCCTCTTAAGAGCACAGGTTCAGGCAATTCCAAATTGTTGGAAGTCAAGCAGGCTGATTAGGGATCTTCATCTAGAGCTTAGGTGGAAAAAGAAAGTGTATGACTGCAGGAAGTGAGGTCAGGTGACACTGGAGGACTACAGAGATGCTCTTCGCCTTTGTAGGAAGAAAATTCATGCAGCCAAAACTCAATTAGAGGTGAAGCTGGCCAGTACTATGGAAGACAATAAAAAAGTTTTTTTTTTTTTTTAATATGTTAACAGCAAGAGGAGGACCTGAGAAAACATTGGTCCTTTACTTGATGAGGGTGGTCACCTTACAAAGAGGGACATAGGTAAAAAAGTTGTTTAATGCCTTCTTTGCCTCTGTCTTCAACATCAGTGATGGGCTCTGAGTTGGAGGACCATGACTGTGGTAACGATAAACTCTCAGCCAACTCCAAACTTGCATGGAATTTGCTGTGCCATCTAAATGCATATAAGCCCATGGGGCCCGATTGATTCATCTGAGGGTACTCAGAGAGCTGGTCGACGTCATTGCGAGAGTTCTCTCAATTATTTTTCAACTGTCTTCAGAATATGGAGAGGTCCCAGTTGTCTGAAGATGGCAAACGTTTTTCCGGTTTTCAAGACGGGCAAGAAAGAAGATCCTGGTAGTTACAGGCCTGTCAGTCTCAATTCAGTGCCAGGTAATTATGAAGAAAACTATTTTGTGAGTTATTGAAAAACTTCTGAAGGACAATGTGGTCACTGGTCACAGTCAACAGGGGTTCATGAGGGAAAGGTCCTTCTTAAAATTAACTTTATTTCCTTTTATGACAAGGTCACCCACCTAACTGATCACAGGAAGCCAGTTGATATATCTATATATTTATTCCATTAAAGATTTTGGTATGGTTTCTCACCATTCATTTTGGGCAAAAGGTCCATCTTGACAAGTATATAATATAATTGTCTAGGGTAGAGAGGCTTTGCAGAAAGATCTTGACAAATTAGACATCTTGGCAATCACCAACAATAAGAAGTTTAACAAGAGCATGGGCTGGATTCTGCACCTGGGAAGGGGCAACCCTGGCTATATGTATAGACTGGGAGATGATAGGTTGGAGAGCAGCCCCACAGAAAGAGATTGGGGGTTTTGGTCAACAGCAAATTGCATATGAGCCAACAGTATGCCTTGGCAGCCAACTGTACCGTGGAGTGCATCAGGCACAGCACTGCTAGCTGGTCAAGGGAAGGGATTGTTCCACTCTGCTCTGTGCTGGCGCGGACTTAACTCAAGCACTGTGTGCAGCTTTGGGCACCTCCATATAAGAAGGACATAAAACTATCAGAGAGTGTAGAAAGGAGGACTACAAAGATGGCAAAGGGTCCAGAGAGGAAGATGTATGAGGAGTGGCTGAAGTCACTTAGTTTGTTCAGACGAGAGGAGGGGAGGCTGAGGGGAAGCCTGCATCTCCCTCACAAGGGGAGTGGAGGGGCAGGCGCTGAGCTCTGCTCTCTGGGGACAGTGACAGGACCCGAGGGAATGGCATGGAGCTGGGACAGGGGAGGGTCAGGCTGGGAGTTGGGAAAAGGTTTTTCACTGAGAGGATGCAACAATCTTTATGGATCTCTTTCAACTCAGGATATTCTATGATCCCATTATTCTGTGAACTTTACCTGTTTTCAGAGGAATTCTGGCTGTAGACTACTTAGGAAAAATCTCTTTCCTTCTTTGTAAAGGGCCAAGCAATTCTATTATCGCTAGTAGGGAATAGGTTCGTGCCTGGTTCACCTAGCCAAAAAGCACATGGAGTCAGAATCCACATGAAGGTCTTTATTCTAATTCCGCCCTGAATTCTAATTCAGAATTAGGTTCTTAGCAATCTTTCGCAAAGCAAGCACACTCTCAGCTAGAAGCATGGTTATTTATACATAGCTGTTTGCAAAATTACTTCCTTTTACAGTTTCTGATTGGTTGTTCTGATCGGCATAATTTATCTCTTCTAGGCAAGGGAATTACGGGATCAGAAGATTATAGATTTGGGGGCAGCTGTTGTATCATTTCCCTATAGGTGGGAGTGATTTTTAAAATGTTAATTAGCCTTAATGAGTATAAAGGTTACAGTGTGGTGGTTCCCTTCCAGTCACTTCCTCATTCTTTTTCAGTGTCCTGGTTCCAGTTAGGACAGAGTTAATTTTCCCTCATAGTAGCTGGTAGGGTGCTATGTTTTGGATTAGGATGAGAAGAGCGCCGATAACATGCTGATGTTTTAATTGTTGCAGAGCAGTGTTTACACCAGGCCAAGGACTTTTCGGCTTCTCGCTCTGTCCTGCCAGCGAGCAGGCTGGGGGTGCAGCAGGAGCTGGGAGGGGACAGACCCAGGACAGCTGACCCAAACTGGCCAAAGGGGTATTCCATACCATCTGACGTCATGCTAAACAATATATAGGGGTGGCTGGCCGGGGTGGGGCGCCGGCTGCTCGGGGATAGGCTGGGCATCGGTCAGCAGGTGGTGAGCAATTGCATTGTACATCACTTGTTTTCTTACACATTATTATTATTAATACTATTATCATTATCACTATTATTATTATTATTGTTATTATTATATTCCTGTCTTAATAAACTGTCTTTATCTCAACTCACCGGCTTCACTTTCCCGTTTCTCTCCCCCCCATCCCAGAGAGGGAGGGGGGAGGGTGAGTGAACGGCTGTGTGGTGTTTAGCTGCCAGCCGGGTTAAACCACAACATTCAGTAGTCAAGGTCAGCCACCTCGGGGCCGGTGCAGCAGCAGCCGCAGTACCGAACCATGAGTTCAGGGGGATCTCTGGCCCTTGCTTCACCAGGACTGGCCTGGGACAGCAGCGCAACCAGGCAGCACCTGCCAGTTGAAAGACGGGCTGACAGGGAGTGGGCATTGCCAGGGAAACGGTGACTGTGCCCATGCCTAGAAAACGCCTCCAGGAGGGCAGCGACACGTTGGTCTCCTGTGAGGAGGGAGGGGTCAGCAGTGAGTACACACTGCTGTGGCAGGGTGTGGGAGCTCTGCACCAACTCTTGACAGTGTGCGAGATCACCCAGCTACCATGGTGTCCACTAGACAGAGAGCTCACTCCAAAAAGACTGTGGCAACCCAGATGAAGGGCCTGACCAGAGACGTGGCTCTTCAGACCTATGGCTGCAAGGAGTGCCTGAGCCTGCCACTGCCGGGGGAGGACAGCGGGGAGACCGCCTGTTCTCAGGTGGAAGGTCTGCTCGCCATGGTGGCTGAGCTCAAGGAGGAGGTGGAGAGACTGAGGAGCTGTGCTGGGACACAGGAGCTGTTCTGGGATCTCTGGGATGGAGATAACTTTCCCTGCAGCAGCCCATGCAGTTCTGTGCTCTGAACTTGTAGCTAGAACAGCACTGGTATCACTCCAGTGTTGTGTCTATTGCTGCACAATACTGGCACTGCATCAGGACTCCCTCCAAGCCCCCAAGAGCAAACAGGCTGGGGGTGGGCAAGTGATGGGGAGGGGACCTCACCAGGGCAGCTGACCTAAACTGGCCAAAGGGATATTCCATACCACATGATGTCACACTCAGCAATAAAAAGGGGGGCTCTTGTGGTGGAAGGGCCTGTCCTCCTGAACAACTGTTACAGGTATTGAGGCCCTACTTCCCAGGATGTGGCCGAACATTGCTCGTTGATGGGAAGTAGAGTGTAACTTTTTTTTCCTCTCTCTGTGCTTCTGTGCAGCCTTTTTTTTTTTTTCCCCTCTCCCTTTTCCCTTTAATTAAATCATCCTTACCTCAAACCTTGAGCAATTTGTGTGTTTTCTCCACCTTCCTCTTTATGGAGGGGGAGTGAGAGAGCGGCCATGGTGGAACTTGGCTGCCCACCCAAGTAAAACCACCACAGGAGCATCAGGGCGTGTGAGCAGGAGATTGCCTGGTGGAGTAACTACCTGGTGTGCCAGAGGGAATGGCGCTGGGGGGATGCCCCCCAGAGGGTGGTGGAGCCCCTGCCAGGACAGGCAAACAGGGCGTGGCATGTCAGTCAGGGCATGGCACATCAGTTCGCACAGCAGTGCACGGAGGCAGGGCGCACTCGGACAGGGAGAATGGCTCATCTACCGGCTGTCTACCTATAGCTAAACCAGCCATGGTCTGCACTAGGCAGAAAGCTCTTTCTAGGAAGACTGTGGCAACCCAGACTGACTTCCCACTCAAAAATGTGGCAGTTCAGGTCTCTGAATGCAGGAAGTGCCTGAGCCTGTTCCTGCCATCAGAGGGTGGCAGAGACACCGTGTGTGTGAGGTGTGAGCAGGTGGATGGCCTGGTCAGCCTGGTGGCAGAGCTCAAGGAGGAGGTGGAGTGGTTAAGGGCTATCAGGGAGTGTGAGCAGGAGATAGACTGATGGAGCAACTACCTGCCAGGCCTGAAAGAAAGGCACCGGGATGAGGCACCCCAAATAGTGGTGGACCCCCCTGCCCTGTCACTGTCGGGAAGATGGAGGGGACCTAGGAGAAGAAGAGGAATAGAAGCAGGTCCCTGCTTGGCGTTGCGGGCAACCCCCCTCCCTACCAGCCTCGCCTTATGCAACAGGTTTGAGGCCTTGGAGCTTGAGAGACTGCTGAGGCAGATGGGTCTCTCTAGCTTGGAGAAGAGGAGAGTGAGGGGTGAACTTATTAATGTTTATAAATTTGTAAAGGGCAAGTCTTTTTTGGTTGGAGTGTAGCGGGCCTCAGATCTTCTGTATCCCCAACTCCAGAACCCTAGGGGTCGACCTCGAGTTTCTCCAAGCTCTTTCTGCCAGAAGCTCCAGGTGGGGCCATTCTCCCCAGCTGCAGTGTAGGGCACATTCTTTACACCTGGTCCTATTTGGACTGGCCCAAAGGCTACTGCATGAGCTATTTCCTGCTTAATTTTTTCAAAGGCTTGTTGTTGCTTGCAGCCCCATTTGAAATCATTCTTCTTATGGGCTACTTGGTAGAGCAGGTTTACAATCAGACTGTAATTTGGAATGTGCAGTCTCCAAAACCCCACGACACCTAGGAAAGTTTGTATTTCATTTTTGCTAATTGGTGGAGACATAGCTGTTATTTTGTTGATCACATCCTTTGGGATTTGATGACGTCCGTCTTGCCATTTTATTCCTAAAAACTGGATCTCTTGTACAGGTCCTTTGACTTTATTTTGTTTTATGGCAAAACCAGCCTTTAGAAGGATTTGGACTATTTTCTTCCCTTTCTCAAAAACTTCCTCTGCTGTGTCACCCCACACAATGATGTCATCGATGTACTGCAGGTGTTCAGGAGCTTCCCACTGCACCAGTGCAAACTGGATCAGTCCATGGCAAGTGGTAGGGCTGTGTGTCCACCCCTGGGGCAGCAGATTCCAGGTGTATTGGACTCCCCTTCAAGTAAAGGCAAACTGTGGCCTGCACTTTGCTGCTAAAGGGATGGAGAAAAATGCATTAGTGATATCAGTTGTGCTGTACCACTTGTCTGCCTTTGATTCCAGTTCGTACGGGAATTCTAGCATGTCTGGCACTGCAGCACTCAGCGGCAGCATGACTTCGTTCAGGCCACGATAGTCCACTGTTAGTCTCCACTCACCATTAGACTTTCGCACTGGCCATATGGGACTATTAAAGGGTGAGTGAGTCTTTCTGATCACTCCTTGGCTCTCCAGTTGACAAATTAGCTTATGGATGGGAATCAGGGAGTCTCGGTTGGTGCGATATTTCTGCTGGTGCACAGTTGTGGTAGCGATTGGCACCAGCTGTTCTTCGACAACCAGCAACCCCACAACAGAAGGGTCCTCCGAGAGACCGGGCAAGGTAGACAACTGTTTAATGTCCTCTGTCTCTAAGGCAGGTATGCCAAAAGCCTAGTGGAACCCTTTTGGGTCCTTGAAATATCCTCTCCTGAGACAGTCTATGCCAAGGATGTGTGGAGCATCCGGGCCAGTCACAATACGGTGCTTCTGCCACTCATACCCAGTTAGACTCACTTCAGCCTCCAATACAGTTAACTGCTGGGAACCCCCCGTCACCCCATGAATACAGATGTGTCCATTCTCGTCCTTTATAGCTTGATAGCATTACAGTACACTGTGCACAGGTGCCTACTAAAGCCTTATACTTCTGTGCATATGATGTGCCAGGCCATTGAATCCACACAGTCCAATAAACTCGATTGTCCCTTTCCTCCCCCTGGCTGGAGGCACAGCCCCTCTAATCCTGGCCAGAATCTTCATTTCTTTGTCTGGAGGACTGCCCGTTGGAAGTTGGAGCAGCAAGTTTCTCAGAGAATGCCTTTTTTTTTCTGATTGTTTCCCTCTGCAGCTCACATACCCATGCCTCTAGGGTTGAGGTAGATTTTCCATCCCATTTTCTCATGTCCTTTCCACAATCATGTAGGTAAAACCACAGGGTGGCACGGGGTGTGTACCCACTATATCGTCTTCCTTGCACAGAAGGACACTTACCCCTGATAGCTGAGACACTGGTTTGCACAGGTGGGGAGGAAGATAAATTATTTTTAAGTTGGTGGACCTCTGCAGAAAGTTTCTCCACAGCTGAGATGCAGACCTGTAGGGAAGAGGAGAGACTTTCTTCGTACTGCTGGAGTTGTTTAGCCAATTCCTCCACCGTGGGTTCCTCATGGTCTTTCCAGGTCATTACGGCCAATGAGCTGGCATATGATGATGGTGCACTCCGTACAAACTTCCGCCACATGGGTCATGTACACTTGACTTCATCTGGATCCGTGGATATTTGTTCATTGTCTAGGTCCCTATAAATAACCACCTGTATGGCTAATTCCCTCAGGTACTGGATTCCCTTTTCCATAGTGGTCCACTTGCCTGGTAGACATACAAGTTCTTCCTTGAAGGGATACCTTTCCTTCACAGCTAACAGGAGATGCCTCCAGAGGCTGTAGCCTGGTGCTCCATTTCCAATTTCTTTGTCAATACCTGCATCTCTAGCAAGGGATCCCAGCCGCCTGGCTTCCCTGCCCTCTAATTCCAGACTATTGGCTCCAGTGTCCCAGCACTGGAGCAGCCAGGTGACAAGGTGCTCGCCTATACAACGACCAAAATCTTTTTGCACATCTCGTAGCTCATGCTGGTATAGGTTTCGGGTAGTTACTGTTGTTTTTGCGACGTCTTCATCTTCATCCTCTTGTTCCTCTGATGGCCTGGCCTTGTCTTCTCCATACCTAGTCTTAGCAGGAGTTTGCGTTCTAAATGATCTGATCCTATAACCCATTTTTTCATCTTGGTTAGAGGTGCAACTGACACTGGTACAGTTTGTTTCTCTGGCCCAGCCTTGGGGCCTGTTTTAGGGCTTGGAGTGGCCACTGGGCCTGTCTTAGGGGTGGAAGTGGCCACAGGGTCTGTCACTGGGTTTATATTGGCATTGAATGCAGCCCGGTAAGCATAGGCCAAGCCCCAGCATGTTGCAGTGATTTCTGTATGTCTGGTACTGCCAGAGTGAGGACACACATTTTTCAAGCACTCTATCAGTTTTTTAGGATTTTTCAGTTGTTCAGGGGTGAATTTCCAAAGCACTGGAGGTGCCCACTGCTCTAGATGCCTGCCCATATCCTCCCATTCTCCCTGCCACTCATAACTATCCTGCCTCAGGACAGATCTCTGGATGACAATCTTAAGTATTTGTTTAACCTTAGACAAAACCTGAGGTGCATTCAGGAGACATAACAATAAGAACATGCTGATCTGAACATCCCAAGGATATTCGAAGTTTTGGAAACCTACCATAACTCGCCTGGAGGAGAAGAATGTGAGAGTGAACAAGTGGGTAAAAACATCTTCCCCTGACCCCTCCATAGATTGGCTCCCTGAAGAAAAAGCGTGAAAGGTGTAATTATTAATAGTTTCTGAGGTAGGGTTCCCAAAGTATGGAGTTGACGACAATGCTGAGTACAAATACCAGATTAGTCTCTTGGCTGGTAATTTTATCATATTGTAAGCCAGTGTTACACAGTACAGCAAAACAGTGACCCTGTACCAACCCCCAGAAGTAATAAGCAACACAACAGGGAACACAAACACAAAGTAATGTGCTATATAACTCAGTTCGGAAAGCAGACACAGCAGACTTGAGATCACAAAAATCGGCATTGTGATTAACAACTATTAAACTGATGTAATGCTTATAAGAATCTTGTTTTAACACACTCTGGTCAGATCTGTTATTATCTCAACCCTTCATGTCCCACGTTGGGCACCAAAAAGGACTGTTGTGGTTTAACCCGGCCGGCAGCTAAGCACCACACAGCCGCTCAGTCACCCTCCCCCCTCCCTCTTTGGGAGGGGGGAGATAATCAGGAAAATGAAGCCTGTGGGTTGAGATAGAGACAGTTTATTAGGACAGAAAAGAAAACACTAATAATAATAATAATAACAATAATAATAATAATAATAGTAATAATAATAATAATAATAGTAGTAGTAGTAGTACTGCTACTACTAATGTGTACGAAACAAGTGATGCACAATGTAATTGCTGACCACCCGCTGACTGATGCCCAGCCTATCCCCAAGCAGCCGGCCCCCCACCCCGGCCAGCCACCCCTATATATTGTTTAGCATGACATCAGATGGTATGGAATACCCCTTTGGCCAGTTTGGGTCAGCTGTCCTGGGTCTGTCCCCTCCCAGCTCCTGCTGCACCCCCAGCCTGCTCGCTGGCAGGACAGAGCGAGAAGCTGAAAAGTCCTTGGCCTGGTGTAAGCACTGCTCTGCAACAATTAAAACATCAGTGTGTTATCAACATTATTCTCATCCTAAATCCAAAACACAGCACCCTACCAGCTACTAGGCAGAAAATTAACTCTGTCCTAGCTGAAACCAGGACAAGGGTGAGTGTCAGGAGGATGGAGCCAGGCTCTTCTCGATGACACCCAATGATAAGATAAAGGGCAATGGGTGCAAGCTGGAACATAGGAGGTTCTGCTTAAATATGAGACAAAACTTTTTTACGGTGAAGGTGACAGAACACTGGAACAGGCTACCCAGGGGGGTTGTGGAGTCTCCTTCTCTGGAGACTTTCAAAACCCACCTGGATGTGTTCCTGTGTGACCAGATCTAAGTGTTCCTGCGCCGGCAGGGGGATTGGGCTAGATGATATTTCAAGGTCCCTTCCAATCCCTAACGTTCTGTGATTTTGTGATTCTGTGATTCTTCCTTTCCTGCTTCCCATTTCCTGTAGTTTGGGATTACAATTTACTTTGTCCTTCTCCTTTTCTGTAATTCGTGATTACAACTTCTTTTGTCCTTCCTGTTTCCTGTAATTTGGGACTACAGTTCCAGTGTTGCAATTGTTAGAATTAATTCTAACTCACTGAGGATCAAATCCAGAAAATAATATTTTTTTCTCCTTGTTCAATATGGGGGTAAGGGTGTTTTTTTCTTACGTTAAAGCCAAAGCAGTATAGCCAACGTGCCTTGCTTATCACAGATAACATACCCATCTTAAAGTAATATCACATTGGACTCGATGATCCTTGTGGGTCCCTTCCAACTCCGGGTATTCTATGATTCTGTGATTCACACATCAAAAGACTCCCCTCTGTGCTTTGCAGCTCCGGGTGACACAGCGTGGGTCAGTAGTGAATCCTGGTGTACTCAGGTACTGATGGCTATAGTCGGCCTCTTCACAAGGCTGCTTGTGTTTATTGCTATAGTGTTTGTCTGCCTTGTTCAGCCCTGTGTCTGCAGAAGGCTTTGGCTTAGCTGTGTCCCACCCTAGCCTTCAGAACACTAGCTAGGTAGCTGAATTACTCAAGTTCCCTCTGGAGAGTCGTATTTGTAAATTATGTATATGCTTGTTTTCCGTAGTTCTGGTGAGAGCCAGATGTGGGTGAACCAGCATGTCTGCTAAAGAACCACTATATTCCCATATTATGTAGCATCAGCTTAATACATTTTGATATTTCTTGATTTTTAACTTGGTTGACCACTCCTTTTTAACAGTACTTCCAAACTCAGGATCAGTGCATCCCTAAGAGTAGGAAATCAGGAAGGAGGGGCAGGAGACCTGCATGGATGAGCAAGGAACTCATTGACAAGATCAAAAGGAAGAGGAAGGTCTAGGAAATTTGGAAAAAGGGCCAGTCCTCTTGGGAGGAGTATAGGAGTGTTGTCAGGACCTGCAGTGATGTGACGAGCAAGGCTAAAGCCTACGTGGAGATGAAGCCTGCAAAAGAGATAAAGGATAATAAGAAGTTTTTTTTTTTTTTTTTAATGTAAAAAAAAAAAAAGTGAACAGTAAAAGGAAGACTAGAGATAATGTGGGTCCCCTGCGGAACGAGGGGGGTGTCCTGGTAATGGGGGACGCTGAGAAGGTGGAGATACTGAATGCTTTCTTTGCTTTGGTCTTTGCTTCAAAGACTCACCCCCAGGACTCCTGGACCCTGGAGGGAGGAGAAAGAGTCTGGGAAATGGAGAGCTCCCCTATGGTTGACAAGGGAGTAGTTCGGGAGTGTCTGAGTGGGATCAATGCACACAAATCCATGGGCCCTGATGGGATGCATCCATGTGTGCTGAGGGAGTTAACAGAGGTGATCGCCAAACCGCTCTCTATCATCTTTGAAAGGTCTTGGAGAACAGGTGAGGTGCCTGAAGACTGGAGGATAGCCAATGTCACTCTGGTCTTCAAGAAGGGCGAGGAGGAGGATCTGGGAAACTACAGGCCAGTCAGTCTCACCTCTGCCCCTGGAAAGGCGTTGGAACAGCTTGTTCTGGATGTCATCTCCAAGCAACTGGAAGAGAAGAAGGTTATGAGTAGTCAGCGTGGATTCACCAAGGGGAAATTGTGCTCAGCCAACCTTGTTGCCTTCTATGATGGCATCACCAGCTGGGTAGATGCGGGGAGAGCAGTGGATGTCATCTACCTTGACTTTAGCAAGGCTTTCGATACTGTCTCCCATGATATCCTGATAGCAAAGCTGAGAAAGTGTGGGATAGAGGAGTGGACAGTTATGTGGGTTGAGAACTGGCTGACTGGCCGAGCTCAGAGGGTGGTGATTGGCGCCGCAGAGTCCGTTTGGAGGCCTGTGACTAGCGGTGTTCCCCAGGGGTCGGTGCTGGGTCCGCTCTTGTTCAACATCTTCATCGACGACCTTGATGAGGGAATAGTGTCTGCCCTCAGCAAGTACGCTGACGACACAAAGCTGGGAGGAGTGGCTGACATGACATTCCTATGTCCCTGCCCTGATTGACAGACAACCACACAACGTAGATAACTAATCATCCAAATCTACACTCCCCTTGTCTCTTTTCTCCAAGACCATTTTCCTCAGATCTGCAGACAGGACCTGTGATACACTCTCAGGAAAGTAATTTCCATGGTCATGGCTAAGCTTCTTGCTTGCCATGGTTACCCCTTCTGCTTCCAGAAAGTAGCATTGCCTGTGACCCTAAGCAAGGCTCCATTTCCCTCCTCACTTCAGCAGCCCTTACGGTCCAAAATGCTTAGTGCCATTACCATCTGAGAGATGTGGGACATCAAGCAAAACCCTGCTGTCATCACAGTTGTCTATATGACCTCTGATTTTCTCTGCCTTTTCTCTGGCTAGAAACTGGATGCAGAATATTTCTGTGAACTGTCAAGGCGGTATTGGAAGAATGGAGCTATCATTCATGTAGGTTTTTTAACTAAGATGATACACAACAGATCAGCCTAGGTCATAGCACATAACCATCAGTGAAAGAGCATTAAATTTCATATGAAACAATTATTATAAAATACTTTCCAACCTTTTCCACAATTCATTGGTTAAAATCTTCAGAAGAAGATTTTGGAATGAAAATGTCTTTTTTTTTTTTTGAATACTGAGAGATCTATGGCATCTTGAGAGGTTTATTTTTAACACAAGTTTAGAACTAGCTCCACCCCCGCTTTAATAAGCAGTGTTAAAAGGGATATAGAGTACAGGCAGAAGTACATTGCATGTTACCTGTGAATATCTACAAAGCTGTGCAGCTGGGTCACTAGAAACACAAACCTGTATTTGTTCAAACTGTTTCATTTTAGCATAGGAACTGATTTTCTGCATGCAAAATATTTAATGATTAAGGGTTTAATCCTGCCAGAGCAGATTGTTGCCAGTGGGATGCTGGGCTCTGTCCCTGAGCTGGTCACTTTTACTGGACATATGTTAAGGGCTGAGATTGCGTCTCTGACCCTTTGGCTTGGCTTTTTGAAGATCTCAGATCATTAATTATAAGCTCTTTCTCCATCAATAGTTCTCATCATTTCCCATGCAGCAACCAGCAGTAAACTATAAGAAAGTTTACTTTACATTTCAAAAATGACTAGCGAAAGAAAAGGAAGGATGGTCACAGCTGATCAATTGGAAGGGCAAAGAGGTTAATTATTTTTGCCTGTTTGCTCAGTATCAGTCTTTTCAGGCCTTTGGAAAGAGAGTCTGTAGAAAAGTTAGTGACACAGAAAGTAATTTCCCTGGTGAATTCTTTTATTTACAGTCTGTGTATATGTCCATTTAATAAAGAAGAGAGGGGGGTGAGGTTAAAGCATGCTAATTCCTCTCTGCTGGAGCGCTGTGAAGCCCTGCCATGCACAGGAGCTCTTTCCTCAGGCTGTGAGGTCCTGCTGTGCTGCCTGGGAGCCCACAGCTTGGCTGATGGGGAGCTGTCATCTGGCTCAGAAACCCCTCCCAGAGTCTGCTGCCGGCGTGAGTCAATCTGGGCTGGGACCATGTTTCCTAGGAGGTAGCAAGCTCTTCCCAAGTCTCTTTAGATGAGGAAATAGGCAGACCCATATGCATGGGTGCAGACAGAGGTACGTTTTTTTGCATCACTTTCCAGGAGAGATGAGGGTGAAGCACCCCACTCCTGTCTGCCAGAGTGGCACAACTCTGCTCCCACGCACTGCTGCACTGCGTTGTACAGATACAGCTGTTTGCTTCCGGTGCTAAGGCAGAGCAGAGAGAAGCCACGGTCAGTCCCTGTCCATCAGAGTAGGCATCCTCCAGTTAGCTTCCTTCTCAGTTTCCATAGGCAAAACTTCCACAGCCAATTTCCTTTATTTTTATTTTTATTTTTATTTTTATTTTTATTTTTATTTTTATTTTTATTTTTATTTTTATTTTTATTTTTATTTTTATTTTTATTTTTATTTTTATTTTTATTTTTATTTTTATTTTTATTTTTATTTTTATTTTTATTTTTATTTTTTATTTTTATTTTTATTTTTATTTTTATTTATTTTTTTATTTTTTGTGAATCAGCACAGGTTTATGGTAGACCTGCTAAAAGAGCAGATAGGTTCAACAGTGCAGCTATTCTACACAGTGATCATAGCAGCTCAACATTTGTATTTAATTATCATATTCTGTTTTACTATTTTCACACATCCAGTCTAAATTTTGCCTTTTCATTGTCATGCCAGATTAGCAATCATATCTTGGGAAGAAGTGTTAAAGCAAAATTTTACTTGCATTTTGCATAAATTGTTTATACATAAAAGTGAGTTTTCTTCCATCTTCCTTCCTCAAATCCATCTGGAAGATATCTTTCCATTAATTATCCTGTCTGAAAGGTAATGCAGATGCCTGATATCAGACTGGAGCTGTGGTGTGCTCCAATAGATTCCTCACTGTTCAGCTGGTGAAGTCAGTGACACTCCTAAAGGGAGCAAGTTTAGACTACTGTCACATTAATAAATTCAGGTTTTCTATCATTTCAGGAGTTCAAAACAAACAAAAACATGATTTTTAACTGCTTATTTGGAAACAAGAATTCTGAGCTATAGTTTTTAGTTTAGACCTTGAGGGACTCAAGGTCTAAACACTCATCAATGTTTATAAATACCTGAGGTGTGGGAGACAGAGGGATTTGGCCGACCTCTTTTCAGTGGTTTGTGAGGACAGGACAAGGGGCAATGGCCACAAGATAGAGCACAGGAAGTTCCGCATGAACGTGAGAAAGAACTTCTTCACAGTGAGGGTGACGGAGCACTGGAACAGGCTGCCAAGGGAGGTTGTGGGGTCTCCTTCTCTGGACATATTCAAGGCCTGTCTGGACGCCTACCTGGGCAACCTGCTCTAAAGAACCTGCTTTGGCAGGGGGGTTGGACCCGATGATCTTTTGAGGTCCCTTCCAACCCCTACAATTCTGTGATTCTGTGATTCTGTGACTACAGGTATAGCACTGAGCATTCCCTGGGCTAAGTTGGATGAGCAGGAGTTTGGGCAAATGGAGCTGTACTGTTCCTGGGACTCAAGCTAATCGTTGGATAACATTGAATCCTGCTGTAAAGAAATGCCAATTTATCTAGAGATAGACCCAGTATTTCTGCCTGACACCAGTTTGAATAGATCAGTGTAACCTTTCTTAGGATTCCAAAGAGCTAGGGAGGTGTACAGTTTTTCTCCATAAATGTTTTTTCTTGACCTGAGGTTTTTCTATAGAATGCTTCAGTTTTAACAGACTGGCATTTGCCACTCTGAATGTATTCTGCCAAAATAAATAAATAAATAAAATTCTACTTGACTTCTTTATCACAAATTGTTGTATAAGGAGCAAAACTGTTCTCAACAAATAAATAAATAACTTTGGGTTATAAATCACCTTGCTTTGTTCATATATTTCTTCAATAATTTGATCCCCCGATCATTCATGTAGATTACTGAGATTTTGCTGTTCCAGAATGTCAGTGAGAAATTTTAAATATTTATTATTTGTTAACTACTACAGGATATTTTCAGCAATACTGAAATTCCACTTTTAGAGAATAATATCAACAGAATAAAATCCACTTTTAGAGAAGAGTATCAGCAGAATATCACCAAATCCAGCATTCATAATAAATATAGGATATAATTTCTTCTTTATATGTCAAAATGCAATGATATGAGTTATGCAGGCTTTATACCACAGATAACATGAGTGGGATTGGATTTTTTTTCTGTCTGTTAAATCATTAAGAAGTGCAGTTTTATTACTTCAGCACAGGTGATATGTGGATATTGAGATACAGAAGAACAGAAGATATGCATGACTTCTCTCTACCTCTCTCTTTTACAAGATCAGGCTGCCTGGATATTAGAGATTGACCTCTAGCAAAGAATTATTATTATTATTTTGATTCTTTTCCCCTCTTCCAGGTACATTCCATTACAGTTTTCAAAAATCTCCATAATTCTTGGGTACTAAAAAACAATTAAAATGAAAATGAAGGTTCTTGTGCTAGTATTTCTGATGCTGTAAGCAATTTGGGTGCACAGAGAAGACAATACCAAATTCTTTGCCAATATAAGAATCCTAATCAGAATTCAGTTCTTTAGATTTTCAGTCCCTTTTCCAGCAGCTCTGGGAGGGAAGCTCTCAAATAACCTATTCAACTTTGGTAACATCACAAACACCTCCTGAGGGTATTGTAATCTCTTAAACAAACATTTCAGTGCTTCCCATTGCCTTATGCCATTTCCTCTCTGTGTAGTTTCCCTTTCCCTTTCCCTTTCCCTTTCCCTTTCCCTTTCCCTTTCCCTTTCCCTTTCCCTTTCCCTTTCCCTTTCCCTTTCCCTTTCCCTTTCCCTTTCCCTTTCCCTTTCCCTTTCCCTTTCCCTTTCCCTTTCCCTTTTTTCTTTTTTTTCTTTTTTCTTTTTTTTCTTTTTTTTTCTTTCATTTTTTCATTTTTTTCTTTTTCTCTTTTCTTTCTATCTTTTCCCCTTTTCTTTTAAATTTAATTTAAAATTTAAATTTAATATAAGTTTATTTAAATGAAATTTTAACTTTAATTTAAAATGAATTTAAAATGTACTTGCTGTCTGTGTTACCACTTATCTACCCGTCCAGACTCCATCTGTACTTTTAGAACTAACTTACTTTAAGACTTTGACATTAAAGATCTCTTGGGACAAATTCTTCTGTTGTAGTTGTAATATCCTCCTCTGTTTCCTTCAGCTTTATTAACCCCCACTACAGATTCCTGTGTGGATAGTGTGAGTTGATCCTGCTTCAGAAGCATATCGTTCTATCAGCTGAAAGATCTATTTTACAACCTTCAGCAAAACAACAATGTAGATCTGTTAGAGCGGGTCCAGAGGAGGACCACAAAGATAATCAGAGGGCTGGAGCACCTCTGTGAAGAAAGGCTGATTGAGTTGGGGATGTTCAGCTTGAGGAAGAGAAGTCTTCAGAGAGAACTTATTGCAGCTTTTCAATACTTAAAGGGCGCTTATTAGAAGATGAAGAACAACTCTTTGTTTGGGCAGTTAATGATAGGCCAAGAGGGAATGGATTTAAACTAAAAGAGGGGAGATCTAAATTAGAAGTTAGGAGAAAATTCTTCACACTGAGGATGGTGAGGCACTGGCACAGGTTGCCCATAGAAGCTATGGATGCCCCATCCCTGCAGGTGTTCAATGCCAGGCTGGATGAGGCCCTGGGCAACCTGATCAAGTGGGTGGCATCCCTGCCTACGGTAGGGGGGTTGGAACTATATGATCTTTAAGGTCCCTTCCAACCCAAGGCATTCTATGATTCTGTGATACTCTAAGGCTGCATATTTTCAAGATCATGAGTGGCTATATAGGGAATGCTACACCTGGATTGCAACCTTGTATTTCACTTCATACTCCTGCAAATCTTCAGAGATTTCTTTTGTGTATGAAGGGTTGTATGAAGTGAACGGTCAACTGCTTGCATATTTGAGTTGTCTATATTTTCCCACAGAGGGTCCACCCCTTCCTTTTTTCCACTACTTTTTTTTTCTTTTTTTTTTTTTTCCCTAAGACCCCATTCGTCTACCAATTATTTTCCTCTTCCTTGAACTATCACATGGAAAGCCATGATTATTTCCTTAGCACTGTAATTTAGCAATTCATAGTCCTGATCTAGAAAAGCAGTTAAGTATTTCCTTATCTTCTCACTTGAAATTAATGGTTCCGGTCTCACAGTGAAAAGTCATTGTGTGATTAAATACCTTGTTGGTTCAAAACCCAAATAAGTGCAGCTATGTTATGTCTTTCCTTGACTATGGTAATTACAGGTGTCTTCCTCAAAATGCCATTTGGCTAATAATTTGCACATTAGCACAGCGTAAGAGGTGTGAGAGCATTGTAATACTGTGTGAGTGTTGCACTACTCCCATTTCCATTTGGAGAAAACCCCATTTGAGAAGAGAAGCCCCTTCATTGTTGGGCTGGAAATGCAGGGGTTACATTGCCTCTTCCAATGCTGTAATTTTCATTTAAGGAAAGTAAGTGTTTCAGGATGTATTTTCTTTTACTGCTGGGAAACAAGAAACATACATTAGTATCACTTAATCCACTTAATAGCTACGCAGAAACGAGTAGCAGAATAGCTGCAAGTCAAAGGGCTCCTCCCTCTAGAACAGAGTGCCCTTCATATAACTCTCCATTATGAAATGAAACAATCCCGAGGTTATTTTACAAATGCAAAACATTGTGGTCAACTACAATGTATACTGACTTAGTGGCTCTACAGCTGGCACAATTTAGTGCTAAAAAATGGATGAAATGCTGAACCTTTGCTGAATAACAGCAAAGATACTGCAATAAATAACAGCAAAGAAATTGCAGCAAAGATACTAATTTAAATAAGAAAAAAAATAAGTTAAATAAGTTAATTTGTAGATGTGAGGGACCGGATTTTGAAAAAGACAGAATGACAACTACATTCCTAAAAATCTAGCAGCAGGTATTGGGGAAAAAACATACTATGTAACACAACAAAACAAACAACAACAACAAAAACAGCAAACGAGGACCTCACCTATTTATGGTACTTTTAAAGCAAACTGTCCATATGGAAGAAAGCTGCCATTGTATCATACGTGAAAAATCCCATCACTACACAGGCTAAGACCTTGAGGAGCCTGGACATTGAACAGATGGTGGCAGTAGTTACTCCATAAGAGGATTCACTCTAGTTATCAGACACAATATAAAACTGGAACAGTTCTCAATATAACTGGTGGATACTGAACAGAAGACTGGTTTTAGCAGAGGTCAGGAAAGTACACATCTGAAGATGCAGGGGCTATGAGATACTGACATCTGAAATTTAAGGAAGTTTTCTTTTCAGAATGTATTTATGTATTTATTTATTTATTTATTTAGTTATTTTTAAGCAGAGTACAGACTCGTTAAGACTTGCTAATATCCACAGTGATTCATAATATTCATAATGCATTCTTACATGGAGACTGATTCTTACAAAGATGCAGTTAAACATTTTGAATCTTGTTAAATAGCTTTATGCAGTATTAGCCATACAGTTTATTTGAAGCTACAGGATCATAACATGGAACATGTTCCCACTTGTAACAGTAAATAAAGCAACACAATTCCTTAGGACAGAACAAGACTATATGTACCTTTCAAAAACGCTATAATTATGGTGAGATCTACACTACATGTTAGGTTATTTCTAGTATTCTAATGCTATGAATCCTATTTTTACCCTCTAGTGAGCAAAATGTTCTTTCTTTACATATGAAAGAGTCTGGATTGATCAATTTTGCCTTATTTAGCAGACAAATAGTATCATTCTTTTCCTTTCTCACTCCTACTTAACTGCATTGTAAATATTAGCCCCAGCATTACACAAAGGCATATATATATATATATATTTATTTAATTATTACTCAGTGGCAGCCTATAGAAAGTATTAATTAAGACAAAGTATGATACTACTCATTCCCAATGTACACATTGTGTCTACTACATAGTTGAAGATTATGATCATAGTGGGATGTTGCTTCTCTTTATGAAAGTCCTATTTTACATCATCTTCCATATTTCATGGGATCATGAGGTATATTACTGAGATCAAGCAATCTTAGAGAATACAGTCCAGACATGATTCACAGTGGGACAGGAATAATTTTAGTTCCCTTACTATTCCTCACTTCTTGCTTTTCCTCTGCAGTGCTGACATCAGACTCAACCCTGTTGCCTGTCAGGGAACACCTTCTCTCTGTTTCTCTGACCTGGGGTTGCATAGGTGTAGGGCATCAACCTTTGTGCTGGGGCTGTTTCTATTCCTGCATCCCTGTGAAAGTGGCAGCTGGAAAGCAGGGCACTGTGTGCAGTGCAGGACACGGGTATTCAGAGCAGGATGCAAAATTGATGCATTTCTATATGAAAGGAAATTGAAAGAGGTGTTCTTCAACACTGCTGTCAGGGCCCTCAGTACATCCCTGACTCCCAAGATTTGGCTGAATTGGCTCAGGGCGAGCACTGACGGGGTGCTGCCATGCAGCCTTGGAGCTGACTGCTGCTCAGAGCTACATGAAAAAGCAGTACGAATTGGATAGTTCTTTGCTGAGGCCTGGGAGGGTGCATAATTTCAGATATTTAACTGGTGACTACCTTTCTTGCTGGCGAAGGCAAGAATCTCTAAACTATGAGCTGCTTGTTGGAGTCCTTCTTCTAAGGAATTTGACCCACCACAACTCCTTTGGTAGGTTCTCAGGTTCCTCCTGCAGCAGGCAGTTATTTTGCTTTGGTGGTGAGCTGTACTCCAAATTCCAAGGCCATCAAAGGGATATTTACACATGTTCCAGGATACCCACAGAAGAAATACATCCTATGTGGACTCTACAGCCATGCAGACTTCAAGACAGTGACACACCAACATGGCTGCAAGGTCTGAATATGTTTCCAGAGTTAAGCATATACGGTATTTGTAGATGGGGAAGCTTGAAAACTTGCTTGGAAGCAAATGGAGTAGAGATTTTGGCAAGAACACAGAAAACAATGATCTATTACACAAGTTATAGGTATATGCTGGCTCTTAAATAGGATCATTATATATTTATTTCAAAGTTTTAAAATTGCTTATGTCTCTGGCATAAGCCTGTATGGGAAACTACTTCCCTGAGAGTTGCTTTGTGGGAATAGATGCTCTTTCTAATCACTAAATTTATACAAATCCAAACCAAAGGCTTTCCTTTGCAGTGTTTAGATAGAAGCTCTAATTTAGGTGTAAGCTTTGCCTTGCCTTATCTAAAATGAACAGTGTGCTAAGGCTTAACTCCAACTAGGATGTCTACCTTCGGAAAGATGTATTTTTCCCTCTTTGCTTTCAGCATTTTCTCTTCAGTTTGACAAAACTCCAGACCATTGTCACAGAAACTAGGATTTTAGTATGTGCCAGGCTCAGTAAAGGAATGAGAGGTTAAATTTGGCTCCTTGTTTTCCATGTATGTATGAGTAATGTGTGTGAAGTTAAAATTTTCCCCTTCTTTTCTGGGATAAGTTTAAGTCATAGTAATACTCTGTGATAAGATCCATCTCACATAACTTTATAAATAGCTCTATTTCACCTACACCTTTCCGCTATTCCAGCTATTCCTTTCTAGTCAAGAAGAGATGTAGGCATTTCTAGAACATGAATCACTGGACCTGTTTTAACGATACGCTTTACTGAGGGATGAATTTCTGCTAGTAAAGAAGTCTTGAATGTCTGACTCCGATATAGCTTAAGATGACTTCCATCTGTTGCCTCTTCTCTGGCAGTATGATTCAGTGCAAACATTTCTTGAACCTTACTACAGTATTTATGGTTTAACTCAAGTTAAGAAAATGGGTGAGTGCCTAGACTTTTTGTATATTTACAAAATAAGGTTTTGAAATTCTTACTTGCCTGTTTTCCCAAGTCTGCATTTCAGTGAGTGCACTTTTTATATTCTCCTTTAGAAAAAAGCTGTTATGTTTCTAAATTCAAAAACAAAGAACAGAAAACAAAATCAAGACCCTGCAGAAGAAGAAAAGGAAGAATATTTTATTTATTTCATAGGTCCAAAATCTTTGAGCAAAGAGATTTGCAGAACCTACTAGCGTATCCCTATGTTTTTATTGTTTTTATATTAGACTCTATTTCCTTTCTAGGGACCATATACTTCAGACCTAAGGGACAGGAAGAGCTTTACTTAAGTACAGCCAGAGGAAGTGTTTCTTTCCCCCAAATCCCTGTGTAACATGCTATTACCTGTTGCTCAGTCATGTAATCTTCCATCATCTGGAATAATACAGGGTGACTGTGACAGACAAATATGACACAGCCCTCAAGGAGACATTGCCTGGAGGAAAATGATCGTTATTTTGAAACCCTGACATTCTTCAGGAAGGAAGTTAAATAAATAAATAGCCATAATACCCAACAACAGCTTACCCTTTCTTCTTCAGAGAGATTTTGGATGATTCTTCCTACAAAGATCTTAAGAGACTAGACACTGCCACACAATTAATCCATTTATCTAATAAATTTTAATGAGAAAAAAAGGAATCAGAATTCTAGCTGCCTGATAAAAATTGTAATGAAAACAAAACCAACATTAAGATTACTATGTGAGGAAAAATTATACAGAATATTTCCATTTAACTAAGTCTAGAATGAGAGCACCAGGACTAGTAAACGGTGTAAATTGAAGAGGTTATTTTAACAGTATCAGCATGACAATTTGAATGTTCTCTACAGATGCCATGCCAGCTCCTGATAGGCCCAGTATACTGTAGGCTAGGATAAGTAAGGAAGACGTGGACAGTAAAGACTAGGAATAACATATATAGCAGCTTGTAGGGGGAAAAGCAGAATACACAGAGATATTTAGGAAAGAATGTAGTCGGTGAGATGGGGTGTGTGATAAAAATACTTTTCCTTCACTGCTAAATGAGTTACGTGGTGCATTCAAAAGAGTTACTGATTAGAAATGATATTTTGTACCTGGTAAGGAAACTAACAAGTGTCTAATGGGGATGAGTAACCAGTGTCAACCACTGTTGACAGAATCACGGAATGGCTGAGGTTGGAAGGGACCTCTGAAGATCATGTAGTCCAATCCCCCTGCTGAACAGGGTCACCTAGAGCACGTTGCACAGGACGACATCCAGGCGGATTTTGAATATCTCCAGAGAAGGAGACTCCACAACCTCTCTGGGCAACCTGTGCCAGTGCTCTGCCACCCTCACAGTAAAGAAGTGCCCCATCATATTCAACTGGAACCTCCTGTGCTTCAGTTTGTGCCTGTTGCCTCTTGTTCTGTTGCTGGGCACAACTGAAAAGAGACTGGCTCCATCCTCTCAACACCATCACCTCATATATTTATATACATTACTAAGGTCCCCCCTCAGTCTTCTCTTTTCCAGGCTAAACAGGCCCAGTTCCCTCAGCCTGTCCTCGTATGACAGGTGCTCCAGTCCTCTAATCATCTTAGTAGCCCTCCTCTGGACTCGCTCCAGTAGCTCGATGTCCCCCTTGTACTGAGGAGCCCAGAACTGGACACAGGACTCCAGGTGTGGCCTCACTAGGGCTGAACAGAGGAGAAGGATCACCTCCCTTGACCTGCTGGCAACACTTTTCCGAATGCAGCCCAGGATACTGTTGGCCTTCTTGGCAACAAGGGCACATTGCTGGCTCATGGTCAGCCTGCAGTCCACGAGGACTCCCAGGTCCCTCTCTGCAGAGCTGCTCTCCAGCAGGTCAGCCCTCAGCATGAATTGGTTCTTGGGGTTATTCTACCGTAGGTGCAGGACCCTGCACTTGCCCTTGCTGAACTTCATGAGGTTCATCACGGCCCAACTCTCCAGCCTGTCGAGGTCCCTCTGAATGGCAGCACAGCCCTCTGGGGTATCAGCCACTCCTCCCAGCATTGTGTCATCATCAAACTTGCTGAGGGTGTACTCCATTCCGTTGTCCAGGTCGTTGATGAATAAGTTGAACAAGACTGGACCCAATACGGACCCCTCAGGGACACCGCTAGTTACATGCCTCCAGCTAGACTCTGCACCACTAAGCACAACACTCTGAGCCCTGCCATCCAGCTAATTGACAATTGCCAATCCACCTCACTGTCCACTCATCCAGGCCGCACTTCCTGAGCTTGTCTGTGAGAATGTTATGGGAGACAGTATCAAAAGCCTTGCTGAAGTCAAGGTAGACCACATCCATCACTCTCCCCTTATCTACCCAGCTGGTCATCTCATCATAGGATATCAGATTGGTCAAACATGACTTCCCCTTAGTGAATCTATGCTGACTATTCCTGATCACCTTCTTATCCTCAACATGCTTGGAGATGATCTCCAGGATGAGCTGTTCCATCACCTTTCCAGGGAAGGAGGTGAGGCTTACTGTTCCTACAAATGTTAGATATAGGTCAGCTTTTATACTTAGTGGGGGGAAAAAACACCTATGAATTAGTCATTTTGTTCTGAGTTCATAGTCAAGATTCAATCTAGCATTGTCAGGAGACTTGATACTGAGATTACTGGCTGTGTTTACTCTCAGAATAGCAGAGAAGTATCTGCCTTACAGGATTGTTCTTGGTTTGTTCGGTTAAAAAATGCAACACTCATGTACTGTAGGGGCAAACTCTTTATAAGTGCCAGTGATTTACACAGAACAAATAAATGATAGTAACAACTTTTTGTTAGAACCTACTGTAAGAGGATTTTTATTTGAAGCATCATGTGGTAATATGCTTGCAAAATCCTGGAAAAGTACTTTTTATCAGTTAGCCCTGTAATTGTCTCAAAGAAAAAAGGAACAGGTCTGTATGACAAGACCTATCTTCTTTTAATCCTCATTTTGACCCAGTGTAATTGCATTAGAGCAGTGTAATTACATATCATAATGTTATTTGGTAGTTGAATTTTTTGTTAACAATGTTATAAGTTTACTTGAGAATGATGTCAGACTGATTAGTTTGTATTTTGCTAGGCCATTAGTTTTAGTCTTTTTAAATAGAGAGACAGCATCTGCAGTTCTTCAATCCTTTCATTATTTCCCTCCATGCTTAAGCCCAACATACAGAATTGTCTGTATACAGAAATACTCTTATATATGCAAGCAAATGTTGTGTGTAGATTATAGTAGGACAGAACTAGCCTGGAGGTTAAGAAAGTGCAAATAGTAATTGTGGAAAAGTCTGTATGATTTACAAGTACATTTGAGTAATAGCAATTATTTCATGACTTCAAATATATCATATTGTAGCAAGTTTTGGAAGATGAGCAAGTACCACAAAAGTCCATATTTCTTAGTCATGACAGATTAAACACATGGGGCATATGCAGACCATAGGCCAGATGAATGAACTCTGTCGATTTTGAGGAAATCCAAATTATAACTAGACTCAGATTTACCAGCAGTGATAAGGAGGCTTTATTCTTTCCATTAGCATCAGCTGACACAAAAAATATTTCTACACTGATGTCTGTGCTGTACAGCTGAGTGGCTGTGTAACTCTTCTCCCCTCTATTTCTCTCCCTCTCTTTGGACCAGGGCTCTCTCCATCCCTGTTGTTATGCTACAGATGATCACGGCCTGTGCTGAAGGTACATACAGCCTGACAACGTATGTGAGAAATAGCTTAGGATACTGTCAGATGTATTTAATTTAAAACATTAGTATTCATCATTACTGTAATCAATCTGGCAGATGACAGTTGTTATGCTGCAGGTTTTGCTGCTTTTCTTGACTGGCCCAGGACTGTAGTTGACTCTGTGCAGTCAAAGAGTCCTGCTACATCTGCCTCGCTGCACGACTCAGACCTAAAAACAATGGATGGCTCGGAGGACACTTGAAACAGCAGTGAAAAGGCATGAGATATTACAGTTTAGGAGAAGTAAATGGGAGGCATGGGTCAAAAGATGATGTTCTTCCGTGAGGAGAGGGAGGAAAAGAGAAACTGTAAATTGAAGTTAGAGAATATCAAAGACTGTTATTAGTTACAGTTTATATGAGCTCATAGTAGTTAATGAAGAAGCTATAGGGGGGTGGGTAGGGGTGGGACAATTTGAAGGCTAGTAGAATGCCTCATGTATCAAAAATGACAGAAACAAGGGAAGACGAATACCTAAATGTGTTATCAGACATCAGTGACAATTCCTAGATTCAGCAAAACTCTTGTCGATTAACTGAGTGGGCCATTAAGAACTCTCACATCATCAATTTGCATGAACCAGAAGTAGATCAATAGTGAATTCACTGAAGTGAGTTTTGTTGTTGACTGTTACACCTTAACCAGACAGAGAAATGCACCGAAACAGGCAACTAGAACAGATTAGAGCACCAAATCATGTATAAACAGGACTGTTGGGAACTACCAGATGCAAACTACTTTCAATTTTGAACACTGTCTTTCTTCCAATAACAAAATAGGCAATTTTGGTGCCTTGTAACAGGCTTTGGGGCTATAAAGTGGGCAAATTTTCCTTCCACAGATTTTCCACTTATACTTACAGGCTGCTCATCCATCTGAAACATCACAGACATGTACGTAGCAAAGCTAATGACAATGCTCTCTTCTTGAAGTGTAAACAAGGAAAGAGGAAAAAAAAAACAAAACACACAGCACAATTTATCCAAACAAAGCAATCAACACACGTCCTTTTTCCAAACTTCCTGCTCCTAAATTATAGATAAAAAACCTGACCACTTGACACACCACTCGACACACCACTCTTTCTGGGAGCCAGGGGCTGCAGGAAGGCTCAGCTGAGCCTGGACTGCTCCCACCGTGGATTGACTGCCTGAGCTACCCCTGAAATCTTCTGCTGGATTTTAGCACAAAGACTCTGTATGGGTTCATTTATGTTGTCAATCATATAATTGTAGAATCACAGAATATCCGAGTTGGAAAGGAACCACAAGGATCATGGAGTCTAACTCCTGGGTCCTCACAAGACCACCCAAAAATCAGACCATGTATCAGAGTCCAAATGCTTCTTGAACTCTGGAAGGTTCTGTGCCATGACCATTGCCCTCGGGACCCTGTTCCAGCACCCGACCACTCTCTTGGTGAAGAACCTTTTCCTGATAGCCAGCCTGAACCACCCCTGTCAGCTTCAAGACGTTCCCTCAGGTCCTATCGCTGGTCACCACAGACAAGAGATCGGCGCCTGGCTCTTTGCTCCCCCTCATGAGGAAGTTGTAGACCATGATGAGATCTCCCCTCAGTTTCCTCTTCTCCAGGCTGAACAATCCAAGTGACTTCAGCCACTTCTCATACGTCTTCAGCTCTCAACCCTTTACCATCTTTGTTGCCCTCCATTGGACACTAACAGCTTTATATCTTTCTTATACTGTGGTGCACAAAAACTGCACACAGTGCTCAACATGAGGCCGCACCAGTGCAGAGCAGAGCAGGACAATCACTTCCCTTGACTGGCTAGCAAGGCCGTTCTTGATGGGTCCCAGGATGCGGTTGGCCTTCCTGGCCACCAAGGCACACTGCTGGCTCATGTTCAGCTTGCTGTCGATCAAAACCCCGATATCCCTTTCTGCGGGGCTGCCCTCCAGCATCTTTTCCCCGGTCTGTATGTATAGCCAGGGTTGCCCCTTCCCAGGTGCATAATCCAATGCTTGCTCTTGTTAAACTTCACATTCTTGATGATTGCCCAGCTCTCTAATTTCTCCAGATCTCTCTGCAAGGCCTTACCTCTCTTGACAGTCAACAGTTCCACCTGATTTGGTATCATCCGTGAACTTGCTCAAAAGAACTTGCTCAAAAGTCCTTAATTCAAGTCATTTATGAAAACATTGAAGAGGACTGGTCCTAAAATGGAGTCCTGGGGAACCCCACTAGTGACAGGTTGCCAGCCTGATGTAACTGCATTTACAAGAACCCTTTGGGCCAGACTCATCAGTCAATTGCTCACCCATGTTATTATGCTTTTATCTAACTGTATTCTGGTCATTTTGTCCAGAATGGTTCTGCAAGAGACAGTATTGAAAGCTTTACTGAAATCCAGAATGATTACACTGACTGGCTTCCTTCGGTCAACTATTTGGGTGATCTTGTCATAGAAGGAAATTAGTGAACCCATGTTGAATCTGAACAATGACTGCATTGTCCTTTAAGTGTTTTTCAATAAGTCCCAGAATAATCTTTGTAACTTTACCAGGCACTGAAGTGAGACTGTCAGGCCTGTCATTGCCAGGATCTTGCTTCTTGCCTTCTTGAAAATTGGGACCACATTTGCCAGCTTCCAGTCAACTGGGACCTCTCTGGATTCCCAAGACTGTTGAAAAATAACTGAGAGAGGTCCCGTGATGACATCAGCCAGCTCCCTGAGTACTCTGTGATGAATCTCTTCAGGCTCCACGGAATTCTATGCACCCAGTGCTTATAGCAGTTTGGGATATAAGCTGCACTTAGGAGGGTTGCTAAGTGACACAGTAGGTGGCATATGTAATGGTGGGGGAGGAAGTGCTCTCCAGATCCAAAAGGAGGAACATCAAATTCCTCAGCTTCTTCATTAGAGACTTCCTGAATCTTGAAGAGAGACAGCAAGCATATATTTACAAGATTAAAGGGATTGCATATATATCCTCAGGGCAGACAGAAGCCTTTTATTTAATATTGAGGACTCTGAGCATTCAAGTACGCAGCCTTGTGACTTCTCTTCCCAGTACCAATAGCAAATGCCATAAGAAGACATTATGTTGTTGTGACTAAACACCATTTCAATCTAATGTCCTTATTAATATCTGAAGGCTGGAATCTTTCCCTATGAGAAGTCCCAATAAAGTTTCCTGTGGCAAAAGAGACCTCTCCTCTCCAAGTCATCAGACCCAATATCATTTAAGCAAAGCAAAAACTGCAGTGCAGCACCCTTCTCTTTATTCTGCAGTTTGTTTTCTTTGCGTGTAGTGGCCATAATCTGTGTGATTGCTGTACCAGCTGTAGCAGGATGAAAGTAATAAAAACCTTGTGCTGAACATGCCTTTTCTGAGAATTGTTCAGAAAGGTTTCTCTGTAATTCTAGGACACATAGGCTCAGTAAGTGCTTCAGAGTCCTCAGTCTTGTCCCATTTCGTTCTGTGACTACCTTGATTTGCATAGATACATGGGTTTTATCCTGCCTTACCATCAGAATTTCCCTCCAGTGGTGAAGCCCTGATGCATATGGCAGGGAGCTGTGTGAGAAGAGAAAAGACATGATCAGTGTCGCCTGCTGCAACCTCACTGCCAGATGTGTGCTTTTTAGTTCTTGCTGTGTGCGGCCCCATGTTCGACTGATGTCACCTGCTTTGCTCATTTGTCAGTGAGTTAAGAGTTCAGAATTCATTAAATTGATAAGAGCTTTGTAGCTTAGACTTAAGCTGTAAAGAAGCAGGAACTCCCTCTGTGATCTTGGGTGAATAAATTCTCTGTGCCTCTTTATGCCCACCTATGAAAATAGGAAGAATACTAGTTCTCAGACCCAAAGAATTTAAGAATAAATGCCATTCAGTTAGAAACTATGTAAGTAGAAGCCAATAAGTATGCTAAATAGATATGGAACAGAGTGGACCACAGAAAAGTCAATGGACCTGACGCCAACACTGTCAGCTCAATGCTTCCTGTCATAAATCTCATCTTTCTTTTTCTTTTCTTTCTTTTCTTTTCTTTTCTTTTCTTTTCTTTTCTTTTCTTTTCTTTTCTTTTCTTTCTTTTCTTTTCTTTTCTTTTCTTTTCTTTTCTTTTCTTTTCTTTTCTTTTCTTTTCTTTTCTTTTCTTTTCTTTTCTTTTCTTTTCTTTTCTTTCTTTTCTTTTCTTTTCTTTTCTTTTTCTTTTCTTTTCTTTCTTTTCTTTTCTTTTCTTTTCTTTTCTTTTCTTTTCTTTTCTTTTCTTTTCTTTTCTTTTCTTTTCTTTTCTTTTCTTTTCTTTTCTTTTCTTTTCTTTTCTTTCTTTTCTTTTCTTTTCTTTTCTTTTCTTTTCTTTTCTTTTTCTCTTCTCTTCTCTTCTCTTCTCTTCTCTTCTCTTCTCTTCTCTTCTCTTCTCTTCTCTTCTCTTCTCTCTCTTCTCTTCTCTCTTCTCTTCTCTTCTCTTCTCTTCTCTTCTCTCTTCTCTTCTCTTCTCTTCTCTTCTCTTCTCTTCTCTTCTCTTCTCTTTTCTCTTTTCTTTTTTTCTTTTCTTTTCTTTTCTTTTCTTTTCTTTTCTTTTCTTTTCTTTTCTTTTCTTTTCTTTTCTTTTCTTTTCTTTTCTCTTCTCTTCTCTTCTCTTCTCTTCTCTTCTCTTCTCTTCTCTTCT